>NW_027526203.1:459040557-459065781 GCF_048455015.1 Haemaphysalis longicornis | reverse complement strand
AACAAGCCCCGCAATTAGGTCAGACGGCAAGACAAGTAGCTGGCGTGATTCCTGCGTCAGTACTCGGCGAACGAAACAAACCATAGATGTTTCTATCCCCTATCCCCCCAGGGGGGAATGATGTCCCGAATTGTTTTTACCGCAGAATGGGATGCATGCTTGGTTCCAGAAAAATCTTTTCCGTACGGGCACGCGTACTTCGCGAAGTTCCTCAACCACAATTACTCCCCGTTTCACATAGCGCCCAAGTCGCTGAGCCTCTGACACTGGTCCTTCGAAGAAGAGACGGCAAAACAATTGAGGTGCCTCTGCAGGCACAAGAAATTAATATGTATAAAAATGTGTGAGACGCTGGTTATTATTCTTTGAATGCATTTATAAGCCTATTTTACGTGTGCGTTTCTTTTAATGTACGAAAAATAGATACGTCCACTCAAATGCATTCCCGCGGTTTAGCTTTGCCACTATGCACGTGAGTGACCACTCCAGGTCGACAACAAAGCGATTTCGGTGAATGACAAGAAACGTCCGTACCACTTCACTGAAAAATGTGATCTGCGCTGGGGCAGTGCGCAATGCAAAACGTTGCATTGCAGAGTGCCACGGCGCAGAGCGAACTTCCGGGTCAAATCGCGAGCTTGACATCGCCGTAAAAAGAAAAAAAAAACGGCGACGCAGAATAAAAAAATGGACACTACGACGCGCTGCTAGCAGCAGTACGCTGAGTTGGCGTTCCCAAAGGGCTGGTGAAGAGCTTTTCAAAAAAGTTGTGTTGGGCGCATTACATTATGGTTTTCTTGACGCTGAATTCGAAAAACATGTTTATTTTATGTGTAAATACACCCAAACCATCTTTTTTCGTCAAAACAAGCGACCCCTGCCCGCGGGCGCGGTGAGAGCCCTGGCTGCCTTTCGCGATTGGCTGTCGGCAGATGACGTCATATTCAGAAGTGCCGGCGCTGCGGTGACCGCTCGGCCTGAAGATCTCATTCTGTTCCCGTTCAGATACGGGCCAGAAGGCCCTCTGGTGAATGGAGGGCTCACACAATCTTTCCTTAGAATAGGAGAGCCTGATGGAAGTGTAAACGCAACAGGTTCGCTCGCGGCGAGCTTTAGAAAGGGGTTCTCCCCCGACGACTCATGGCCGACTTGTTTTTAGGGTGCAGGGAAGTTGCGCAGATATTGGTTCGCCGCTTTCACTACCAGCGCTAGCCACAATTCCTAGCACAATTTTTCGACCCACCATCATCCCCATCCTCGAATGTGGGACTTTGTTTTTACATTTCGACAGGCGGCAACAAGCTCTGTGCAGCGGCCTGCGATGCGCACAGGCAGTGCGGCCGCCTCCGGTCGCTGCGTCGCGCAGAGGTGCTGGTGCCGGGTCGCTGCTCGGCCAGTCAGCGGAACGTGGCATTGCTGCATATACGCATGTTTTAGAATAGGGGAGCCGAACGTTGGTCGCCCCCCAAAAGGTAGAGGAACCCAAGCGCAGCACGCTGGTCCCCGACGAGCTTTAGAACGCCTACCCCAACAGCTCCAACCGACTCAGGTTGCACGGAGTCGCCGCTGGTGTTGGGAACTTTAGGCTTAGCACCAAGGGAGATTTTTGGTCGCTGCTATCTCTACAATTGCGAATGATCCTTAACACAATTTTTCAAAACACTATCATCCCCTTTCTCGCATGTGGAACCTTATTTTTACGTTGATAGTCATTCTAGCGATCGGCGCTGTGGTCATTCTTGCTAGAGTGCCTCGATGCGAGCGCGCGGGCACAATGCACCCTAATTCTTGCGCGCAGGTAACGCCATCCATCGGCCTCTCGCCGCATCTCGTGCTCGGGCAGGTTCGTTTGCGGCCGTCGACGAGCCTCCGCGACCGGTCGGCGCTCCGCATCGCGATACCAATTCGATCACCTCTTTCGAAATCACCTTGGATGACAACCCCTAGCACAATTTTTCACCACACTATCGTCCTCTTTTGCACGTTTATCTTGCTTTTCGCGACGGCCTTGATTCTGGACGGCAGCGAAGAGCGGTCGCTGCCGCGGCATGCGTGGTGCGAGCCGTTTCGTGAGCCGTACGGGCATACACGCCGGTCGTGCATGCCCGTACGGCGCACGAACGGCGAGTGTGCGGAGCGCTTCCGCGCGCAGAAAACGCCTCATGCTTTCAGCTTGTTTGATTTCTTTTTAAAATCTTCCTATTCAGCTAAGCTGTCGTCACAGCCAACAACGTTGATCGGGGAAACGAGCAAGAAGTTCGGAAAGCCCAGAGCGCTGTGGTCCCCAAAATTTTCTAGTTCCCTTATAATAATGGATCAGGAACTTGGGGTACCTCCGTATTTGTTTGAGCCCGTCGCTTCGCGTATGAAGCACAGAGCACCCGACGACACGGCCGGCCCCCCGACTACTCGTGAAAGCAATGTAGTAGCCACGGGCGCTCGGGTAGGAAATTTCTGGTATAGGAGTCGCTTTAGGGAATCACACGGTAGCATTACGGTTAAAAATCGACGCGGAAGCAACTCCAGACAATGATGATTAATAAAGTGCAGATTACACGCCTGCTTAATTCGGAACTTCGCCCAGAAAACTGAGACACAGCGAAGTGGTGGCGCACGTCGCTGGCCGTCTTCCGAATATGACGCTACTTCCGGTCGCTGCCGCTCGGTTTCTCGCTCGTCCGGCGATGCGGCAGGGAGCGGTGGGCGGGGCGTAGGGTCAACTTTAACGACGAATACCGCTTTCCCCAAGCTAAAAATGACGAAAAAAATTTTACAGGCATAAACTGACCAATGTAATAATTGTAAAAAGCAGAGTTTTGCCCGGTTTTAAAAGCGCTTCAGTAGCCTTTTAAGGCGACAAAAAAAGAAAGGCGGAGTAGAAAATACACAGGACGACTCACAACTAGCAACTGCGAACTTTATAACAAAATTATATAGTGCAACAGACCCCGAAACTCAGGCTGATTGACACACGCAAAAAAATATCAATAAAATACAAATAAAAATTAGCCCCATCTTCCCGAAGGGAACGCTGAGTAGATGCGGAGCATCTCGGGGTTCCGTTGTGTTTCCGTTGTGTGCGTAGTCGAATTTGGGGGACCCACTAACTGACGGGACTGTTGCTTCCATCACACTTCATCGGAAGAACGTAGTGAAGTGGAGTCAACCGCAGCAAGCGCTGAACTGAACGCGCGCAGCGCGCTACCCGATTTACATTCAAGGTTGAAGGAGAGGAGACGAGAGGAGGAGAGATGCGCAAGCGCCTAGCATGCGCCGCGAAAGCAGAAGCGAGAACGCGGGAGAAGCGAAAGCGAAGTGCACGCAGCTGGTTCGAGAGAAGAAGTGGCGGGAGTATCGCGCAGCTGTGGGAGAGAGGGAAGGAGGAGAGTTGCGCATGCGCAGTGTGAGTGCGGACGCCGACGCGGGACATGCCCTAGACTATAAGATGCTCCGCATCTAAAAAATCAAAACTATCGCGTGCACAGTCTACTATCTCGGCATCTGTCGTCTTAACAAAGCCAACTCAGTGTCCTGCTGCTAGTAGGGCGTCGTAGTGTCTATTTTTTATTCTGTGTCGCTGGTTTTTTCTTTTTTTTTCGCGCCTTTTTCATAATGTCAAAACTTTTTCGTCAAAACTAACTCGCTCAACTTTCCATCGGGATGATGACTTCACCAGTTTTGATATAATGTTATCTGAAATTAATTTTTTCAACCTCGCCTCAACCTTAACCTCACTTTGATATGAAGGCTTGATTGGAAAAGCTAACCTTAACATCGGTTTAACACCATAGACCAATATCAACCTCACGTCACGCTCAAACTCACTTGGAACTCGACCCAAGCCCTTAGGTATCAGCCCTGTCGTAAACTCAAATTGCTGTCTTACTTTCAAAAACGTTTTCCAGCAACGTAATACACTTCTTGCACGTGAAATGGACACCCTAATATTAATGCAATTAGCAGCAACCTGCTAAATGTATCACTCAGAAATTTGAAGAAAATCTTTCGCGCGTTTTGCGGAACGCTGTGAAGCTTCAGGAGCATGGTTTAACGCGAAATTAAACCATGCGAATGCAAAGTTTTTGTGAATGATAAAGAAAGGGACATATGGCAATAATATTAAAATATTTATGTAAATAACTACATGGTTCTTTAGAGGTCCTAATTGTATAGTTTCTGAAATATCTCGCGAGAAATATAAAATTCTCCCGTGCTATACAGGTTTACAAGCATAAAAAAGTCGCCAGTATATGAAAATTTGTCCCTCACTAAAAGTAGTTGCGCTAACGTTATACCTCTTACAAGCCTCAGCTCCATAATCAACGTCACAGTCTTCAGATAAACTTGTTGTAAAAAAATACATCACGTACTCAGCAAGCACGGATGTTGATCTTAGCCTAGCTTGCACTAATAGTTTTGAGTTTGAAGTCCATTTAAGCTTGAGGCCTACGCGATCACCTTCAAATGTCATGAGGACCCCGCCAAGGTAATCCAGTAGTGATGTCTTACTTTCGCTGTAAGGAGTACAGATATTGATATAGTTTTAACCCTGAAGACTTCGTTTCCTTCAGCGAGTCCTGGGGACAGGGATATTAACGTGACGCATCTAGCGCCCATTACTGTTCTTCAACAGGGCTCGCGTTGCAAAGACTCTGTTTGCGGCGCCGTTGTCTGCAGGCGGGGTCAAGCGACGCCTTCCCGGACGGCATCAGCTGTGGGGCCGACGGGGCGGGCTACGCACGGCCCCGCTCGTGTTCAGTGCCACGCGTCACGTTCGAGGCTGCGTCGCTCCAGCTGCCGCACGCCCATGGGCCGCTCATCCGTAGCGCCACCACCGAGGGGGCATACACGGGTTCATCGGCGAGCAAGCCTGCCGCTGCCGCCCCGCCACCGCCGACCACCACCATCACGCAGCCCGTCCAACAATCGCTTCTCACGGGTACGGCCGACTGGCCGCTTGCAGCCTCCGCTGCCGACCTGGTTAAAGGGCTCATTCTTCTTCTAGAAATTTCAATTTAGAGGGGAAAAGTCTTTGTGGCATTTGGCTGGCAGAGTCGAGAGATGATGCATAGTAGTGAGGAAGTTCAGAACTTCTTGGTAGGGCGATAACCCTGACCACGTGGAACCCTGAACATGTCCTCGTGAAGGCAGCAATGACCTTCACGAGGACAGGTTCCTCCTAAACAGTTCAATTACCCGAGATGCCGGCATCGTGTTTGCTCGAACGGAGGCGAATCTACAGAGGGGTTTGGAAGGCAAAAGAGAGGTATGTACTGTAGGTTAGTTAGGAGCTGCTTGCACACCCTTTCTCTGCTGGCCCTCGCAACACGTGCAAAGCAGAGCCGTGCAAGAATAAATATAGCTGCCTGCTCCTGCACATGAGTTCAACTTCATCACGTATTGGACCTGGTGCTAGAACTGCTTAATGGCAACCACTACAAAACACTAACTCCTGGCAACAACACAGCACACATGAACCGGTAACACGTCAATGTCGTTCTCGTTAAGTTTTTCAAGTAATGAAATTGCGATTACACACGAGCGTTCCTAGTGGCACTAAGAATTTCTAGAAGCGGCATTACCGGGGAGAGGGGGGTAGTGAGTAAAAGAAAGATCGATGCCTGACGTCTAGGCCAATACGTAATCGAAAAAAAGACTTTACCAGCAAGTGTAACTGTTCAGGCGGGAGGGGCAGAATAGAGGGGAAGGAATGGGGGGGGGGGGGCGCTGAGGGGTGGCCTGCTAGAGAAACCTCGGTGAAGTGTGATGTAGCAGCAACAACCGCTAGCCCTCGCAAAGCATATGCCCTGATCGTGCCCTGCTCCGCCTCAAGCGATTAAAACAACAGACATGCTTCAGGTAGTTCCTGTCCCCATTTTACGGGGGGGGGAGGGAATGCATTCCACCTTGCTTCGTCGTTCTTTAAAGCCTATAGGCAAAGAACGCGATCGTAGTGCAGAGGTGAACGTAGCAGGCTGTGTCCCGTCGTAGGCGGGCGCTGTAGCTATTTCGTTACTGAATAAGGATAGGCAGTCATGGCAGTCATGGCTCGTGCTATAATTGGGGCTTTAGTTCGGTGACGCTATTACTAGCAGAGCCGAGAACCTGTCTTGGTACTCCGGCGAGCACACCGTAGGCGCACCTGTGCGTGCGACCGCTGTGCGCAGTCGCACGCACAGGCCCACTAAAAACAGCCTCGGGAAGCTAAAACACCCAAATATTCGTTCGAATATCGGTTGGTCGACAGCGGGCACCTGTACGTACATTCCCCCATAGCCTATTTCACTAACTTCATGAAGTGCTGGAATAGCTACGACTTGAATCAGCAAATAGGAAGAGCACGCATGTCGGCACCAGCCGATCGATGAAGGCAGCAGATTCAACGTCAACAATGGCGCTCCACAGAAAAAAAACATGCCCACGGGTTCTTCCAACACCGAATCAGCAAAAAAAGGCAGTCTCACAGAATGCTGAACGTCCCACTAGTAGTGAGATAACGCGCATACGTTGGTCGCCGTATAAGCTGACTGCAGATATCAGAGATGATGACAAGCGGGAAGCGCGGGATCGGCCAACCTGCGTAACGTTTGCCGTTCAGAGAGAAGAACGTCCTGAGGGCTTTTTTTTTTTTTTTTTTGTAAACAGTGTTGCTACTCCTCCCATCAGGATGACGCGCCTAGGGAATATTTTCTTGAGCTCATTGTTGGCTGCTCCTCTTCACGCCCTGCAGCTTCTTCAGCGCTGCACGAAATAGTTGAAACGAAGTATAATTGCCATATTGGGTTGGCTGACTACATCTCACCAGGTTGTTCCGGCATACCCAGCTAAATCATCACATACTGAGTCTTCACAACAGGGGTCTGTTGGAAGATGGTCACCTTGTAAGATAGTTACGTTCTGCATTTTTACAAGAGTCTGTAACAATAGTAGGCATTAATCAACGCAGCTAAAAATTCGGTTCTGGGAAAAAACTACATGTTTTGTGGCTCCCTGGGAATTTCAATAAAAAATATCAGACAAGTCAAACTTTATTGTAAAAAAGCAATTTATTTGCAATAAAATTGCCATGCGATGTTCGAGAAATAACAGCTGAACGTCATCTGGGTCAGTAACACCAACTGGCCACGCTGCGTTTATTTTATTAGGTCATTGAAATAGCTCTTTATCCTTAGCGTTGGAAGCTGCGCGAACGAAGTTTTGTGCTTCTCCCCGAAATTCTGGACGAGTTACCTGAGAACGTTAAACGCTAAGAACAGTTCTGTGCCGCTTTTTGGTTGGGTTTCGGCGCTGTTCGACAGCCTTAAGAACCTCTATCTTCCCTCCTAAAGTACCGGGTGTTGCAGCTTGAAGCTCCGCAGCCGTGCTTGTGATACACGGAATTGTGAGTGGCTCTCTCTGGCGGCGGCGCGCGTGCAGCGTGCGAGGCAGTGGCGCACGGGCCCGTGTGCGAGCTGCCCGCCGTGCACCTGAACATCCTGAAGCTGCTCCACGAGTGGACCTGCATCTGCCCCGGAGACCTGCGCATCCGCGAGTTCAGAGACTTCGTCAACCGGCTGGCCTGCATGGGAGACTTGTACAAGGAGTGGGCCGAGGAGCTCCGCAGGAACGCCGACCTGAAGGTGAAGCGCTCTAGGCAATGTTCCCTCGTCGCACAATACGAGAACGCCGGGAGGGCAGGGAGAAGGGCGAAATTTATTCTGTGCGGATTTTAAGTTTACGCTGTCTAGACATAACTTCCCTCTAAATTTTTCCCGATAATTCGGATGTCAGCATTTGACCAGTATTAGCAATAAATAACGATCATTCGCGCAAAAAACTCTCGAACATCTGCCACATTACAAATTAAGGGTACTACTGCAGGCGTCCGAAGTACCAGATCCCCATCCAAAAAAGTCGATGGGATGCAAAAACACTGCGATGGAAAGCACGGAATTAGCGTCTCGACTGGGGCCAGTTGGTTCATTCTGATCTTAAACAACAGCGAAAAAGACAAGGACTAGGAAAAAAGCACAGACAAGCGCTGTGCTTCAGCGCTTGTCTGTGCTTCTTTCCTAGTCCTTGTCTTTTGCGCTGTTGTTTAAGATGGAAAGCAATTGTCTTGCAACTCTTACGTTGGCTGCGACACGATCACGATAAAAGCGGAAAGGTGCGCCATGGGCACGCACTGTTCTAAGCCTTTTATAAACTGTCTGACAATTCAGGCATGCAGCGTCCTTGAACCGAACGAACTCCAGAGAAAGCAGCACGTGTTCTAGAACTTGCTAATATTGTTTTCTGAATCAGAGGGGTATCTGTATTCACTGGCAGCAACGTGGCGCGACAGCATGCCGTTGAAACGTTGTCGGATGCAATTTCAGTGAGTCAACTTGTGCTTTCATGCAAAAAAATTATTGACACTCTTCTTGCTCCCATGATTCGACGGTGAATCAGCTAAAATACCGATTGAAATACTATTACAAAATAAATGAGGAACTTTGAATAGCATCTTGGCAATACTTAAATTTACGAGTGAGTTGATCGGGCCGCAGTCCCAACGCTATCAAGAAACAAAACACCGTTGTTTTATTGGCACTTTGTTGTACTTAAGTTAACGAAGAAGTCGGAGGACTACGATTTTATCCTAGCAGACAAACATGGGACCTACTCAGATAAAATTTACACTGTTATGAAATTGTGTGGTCATTCCAAGGTCAGATAATTGGTTTCAGGATAGTTTCGATAAAACACAAGTTACAGCCGTTTTCTCCCCTCCCCTCTCCCTCAGAAGCTTATGTATTCACAGCATACGGCAATTCCGAAACGCTTACAACTCCAGAACGAACTAACTGTGACAAGCAAATGAAGCTAGGCTAATTATACAGATCATCTTAGCGGCCAACTGACCAGAATTTTTTCCAAGATATCTACATTAGATCTAGAGCTTAAGAGCATCCACGAGAAAGTTGGCTTTGCCGCAAAGCGTACTTTGCTCACGGACTCACCACAAGAAGAAATATATGCTTCGCTGTGAAATTTGGAGCCTTTGGGACTCGTGTACGAGGGATGGAGAAGCGAAGAGCAGGTGCCCTGCCAGCGATTTGACCGTATACGATTTGTGACATGCTACATGTGCTACCGCGGAAACGCGCAACCTGGCAGTAAACGTCACGTGCCGGTCGGCTCGTGTCTTACAAGCGAACTCGTGCATCTTAACTTCGGGGGCTGCCGCACTGACGCACATGCTGGCCGTAAACGAACGTTTTCACTTCCGGGATCCATCCATGCGTCGGCCTCTATTATCATGCATGGATCCGGGAGTGGATTCGTTCAGTCCCGGACGCCAAGACCGAAGCCACCGCCCACACCCATATCAGTCTGAGCCTGCTACGAGTTGTCGCAGTCGATAAGCCCTTAGGATATCTAAATCGGCGAATCTAGGTGAACTTACGGGCAGGGTTGAAATGCCCTCATTGGTGCAGAAAACAATACCGGCGAAATATATTTGAATCATGCAGCGTTATGTGAGGGTGGTCACTGGAAATGAAGGGCGGCAGCCAATGCAGGCTGCTGGCTGACAAGAAACAACGAAACGAAAGCCATGGGAGAACTAAACTAGTGTCAGGTCGCCCATGGTTCACCTTCGCATGCAGGCATTATCCCGGCATTACGAGATGCCTTCCTGTCCCGAGAGTATACAGCAGAACTTAGGGTCCACCAGTGTTCTGGAGTGCATGGGGAGGAAGGAATACATTGCTCACTTATTGGGCAAGAGTACGAACAAATATAGCATCGGAAAAGTAGTAGAGAGCATAAACGTTTACCGCTCTTGAAAAAGGGTGTTCATGCGCATAATTCTATTTGTTTAAAATTAGTTTGTTTTGTTTACACTGCGTAATTGAAAACCAGTTTTATTAATTGGTGATACAATTGGACGCAAAAAAAGGCGCGGTTAATAATTTTTTATTAGGGCGCGCAGCATGTGCATCAAGGCGCCCAGATTGCTCTGGGTACAGCCAACGTTGTTATGCGGCAGGGTGGCGATGTCCTCCTTGCGCAACGCCATGTGGTCCTCTAATGTAGGTTCTGCTCATTGATTTTATCAGTAGAAGCGTCGTTATTACGTATATGGATGCAATTTAAGGCTCATTAGGAAACCATTATTTTGAGCGTTCTAAGCTCCCTGAGTTTGGTATTGCAGTTTTTTTTTCTTCTCGCCAATAATGAAAACGAAAAATGAAAAATAGCACTGTTTGCTTTGAAATATTACGTAGCAAATATGACGGAAATAATTCCATGTGTTAATCACAACTGATCGCACTCTATTGATCAACAATTACTTGGAGCTTTTGTATAGCAGTTAAATAAACTGAGAGAGCAAACGCAAACAAGAAGCGGTTCCTACCAAGCTGTGCGCGGTCATTCGCAAGCATGGTGTAAGCCGAAGTAGCCGCGTCTCTGCACGATGTCCTTCCACGGTACTGTGTCTGAAAAATACCCCATCAAGCCAGATACGATACATGTAGACGCAGCTGCTTATAGGCATCAGAAAGCATATGCAGTGATGGCTTTATACGGCCCCATGACCCCCCCCCCCCCCTCCCCACCCCTCCTTTCCATTTACCATCAATTCCGTACACGCCACCTGGCATCGGCGGAAGAGGCGGCCATTGCGCTGGCTTTATCCCATCGGCCCGGCCTGGCAATGGTCATTTCTGATTCGAAAACGGCCATCACAAAGTTTGCAAAGCGAACAACGTCCCCCCGATGCTCGAAACTCCCCTTCAAAGTACTCCCACCTTCCAGATGGAGCTGATCTGGAGTACTGTCCACACAGAGCCGGGGCTAAACGGAGCAGTGAACACAGCAGCTCGAGAGCTTACTATCCGAGCAGGACCTCACCTTGTCCCCCTTCATGGATCCCAGTCGGCCTGCGACAGTCTATCGAGCTACTACGAAATCACTGCGCCCTACGTCCTTACCCGCCGGTTATGCTCGCCTGCACACCCGGCACTCACTAATGCTGAGGAGTGACTGAGGCGCCTCATGCAGACTGCCATGTCACGCAGTGCTGCATGCAACTCTACACCTCACTCCCTGCATGCGGTGCCCAAGACACCATCGCTTATCTCATACGGAACTGTCACAAAGAGCCATTCCCCATAGTACCCACTGACGAGCACTGGGACGAGGCGCTGGGCAGCTTAGCCCTGAAGATTCAGAAGAGCCCAACGGAACGAGCTGCCAAAGCCACCGGAGAGATGCGGCAGTCGGTCATCACACTTCTCTAATTCCAGACTCTTCTGAAATGACATGCTAGGAAATTGATGACGCGTTGGTCTGCGTGTGGAAAAAACATTTATTTCTTCTGAAATAAAATTTTTGTCTCTTTCGAAAGAGTCTGAAAAATTCGGCCGCCTTCGCAATTGAGATGCAAAGACTGAGTGAACAGCGGAGCTGGTGGTCTGCACTAGCTTTAACTTCGCTTTTCTTAGGTCTGCCCCGAAGCTTTCTCCGTGCAAACTGAGTTAAATCAACGTCCACAATCCACCCTCCTAAAGTCCAAAATCCGAACTGCCAAAGTACGAAGACGAAGTCCACTTCAACTCAGCCAAAGTCCAAAGCCAACACCCGCGCTGCGAACCCAAAGGAAATGCTGAGAGCCCCTAATACGATTATAGCACAATAGAATAGACGCCGGTTTCATGACGCCAGGGACCCAGCTTCGATTCCGACCACCACAGAAAGCGTTTTTTTTCTTCCGAGCGGAGTTTTCTGTAAACGATCCGCACGGACAGAGCTCAAGCTTAAACAGCTCCGCCGTTAAAAAGTTGGCCTTACACGGTCTGGAATCGCTCCGCAATAAAAGGAGGGCTCGAGCGAGCGTTCTCTGATAAACAGCAGGACAGCAAAACACAGCAAGGTGAGCGACCTGGCGCTGTACCAGTGGGCGTCGTAGAAAGAAAAGGTGGGCAGAGTGTTGACGCCCACCAAGTGTTCTGGCAGATGGAGTGGTCAGCGGAAGAAGACGGGCGACTTTTACGTGTTGCGAAGGGGCGTGCACAGCTTGCTTAGGAGAAATTAGATTCGCACGGTTGACAAGACGACGTGCCCGTTTCCAAGTGGACAGAGAGCTACCATCTGTATCAACGGTAACTATTTGCACACGATGCTGAAGAACCTTGGCTTCGGATGCAAGAAACAATCTCGAAACGCACCGCTCATCAAAGCTATGCACATGGTGCAGTCTCACTGCGGCTAGATGAAACAAATTCTGGAGCATGGCCTCCTCAATCAGCTTCCGGCGGCGCGCCGCCGGCAGCTGATCGCGGACGCCGCGTCCGGAGTTTCGGTGCCAAGGTACACGGATGTTTCACCGACAAAACATGGTCGGGCGGTTAATTCATTATGGTTTATTTGGTGTACAGGTAGCCGGTTCAGCACCCATGGGTTCAGCATAGCATACGGCTGAACGTCGCCCACACTCGCCTTTTTCTCTTCAAGCTTCAGCAGACTCGCTCACCCTTTCGTCGAGACTGCGACTTTCCTGAAGATATTCACTTTGTAATATGTGTGTGTAAACGATATGACGCACCCAGACTCACATTGATAGTGACTTTGGGCAGGCTACCCACTTGGCACATGATGTGCTTGGCCCCTGGTCGTGTGCAAAAATGGCTTCACTTGCGTCGAAAGTCTTTCTCAGCTTACTCCGCAGTTCAGGACTGGTCAACATTCTTTAACAGTGCTGAACATCGATTATACGTGTGATACAGGACCGAGTTCCTCATCTTTCAACTCTTAAGCTCTGTGGGGTGTCAAAGTGAACATTTCGCGTGAGCGTGTTCAGCATGGCTGCTATGCCAGGGCTAAGAGTGCCGTGCTCACGTGTAGTTACTCCGCGGTCTCAGAACTTTGCTCAACTTGAAGCAAACTTTTTCTCAACTATACTTTAGCATTTATTTTTCATACCGAACTACTGAACTCTATCCAGTCTCCAACTCTGATCATTCCTTTTTCTTTTTCTTGTTTGTTCTTCTTTCTTTCTTTCCTTCTTGCTTGCTTTCTTGTCTTTCTTTCTTTTTCCCTCGTTTTATTTTTCTTCTGAGTTATCATGTCAGGCTCTGTGGTGGACAAACCTCGTCAGTATCATTTAACTTATCTCTCTCTCTCTCTCTATCTCTCTCTCTCTCTCTCTATCTCTCTCTCTCTCTCTCTCTCTCTCTCTCTCTCCTCTCTCTCTCTCTCTCTCTCTCTCTCTCTCTCTCTCTCTCTCTCTCTCTCTCTCTCTCATGGGCAGTTCGTTTTCCGGGGGTGGGTAACAAACGTGAGTGCAGTTGATAAATTTATAAATTCGCACTTGCTCCGTAGCTTGTTAGTTTCGAAAAAAAAAACTGCTGTAAACCCCTTCCTTAGTAATTATGTATGCGGGTAAGGGTACAATGGTATGTTACTGAGAAAAGGCCATTGCCTGCCGTTCATCATCCGAGAGCTAGAGTTCCTTACCAGGACATGATCTGGCAGCCCTGGTGTAGAATTCTCCCGTAAACAACACTGATCGCTTGTCTTTGAGATTTCTTTCAGAGGTTTTCAGTGAAGTGTTTAGTCATTTGGGGTAACCTTTAGACACAAAAACAGCAGCGTAGATTAGGTAACCACCTCGGATTGAAGGCATTCCAGTGCAAATCAAGCAAAAGAAGTGTGGCGTCAGGCCATGTAATACGGATCACGGACAGCAGGTGGAGCCTCCGTTTAACGAAATGGGGACCAAGGGCGCTTCTATAGAGGGACAAAATTAGAAACTTCGAGGAACTCGTGATCGGAGGGGCTGACAATCTTTGGTAGAAGCCTTCGTCGAGCAGGGGACACAAACAGGCTTTATTCATGACGATGATGATGATTGCAAAAAAAACGCAGCGGTCACACACGCACTCGCCGTCGATAAGCAGCCGGAGTATGTGTTGTGCGTTATGTAAATTTCATAAAAAAGGAATCCTATTTTTTCATTTTTCGGCTGTCTTAACGAAGCACCGAGCAACGCAACCGTTTGCATACATATCAACTCAACGCTCAGCAGAACGGCGCGCCCATGCAAGGCAACACAATTTCCAACTCAACGGGTGTACCCCAATGTGCCATCGGGCAGGCTCGAATAATTGACTAGGAAGTCGCTTTAATTCGGTACATATTTTTTCCCTGCGTTGCGACGAGTCCAATGTTGCGTCAGTCTGGGAACTGTTCTTGAAAAGGTGTGTATCAAAAGGCAGCGGAAAAAAAAAAAGAACTTGAAAATAGACGATAAATGCCAAGGTGTGTTGCCAACGGTAAATACAAAACAGAGCGATTGACGGGAGAAGCCGACTGCAGTCGTCCACGATGAAGTGGAAGAACATGATCAGAGCGACCGCTATCATTCCAGCTCAACGAAGCTTTTCCCGGGGAAAGTACCTCCGTCATATTTAGTGTTGCGTGGTTCTCCTCGAAGGTACGTGTTTCACACAAAGACGCTCGTCTTCAAGTGAGCAACAATGAGAAGATCCCCGGGGAAGCGGCGGCAGTTTATACACTCGGAAAGATCGTCCGACAAGCTTCGGCGTCCCTCCAGCAGGGGCGCATCGTCAAGAAGCCAGCAATATCGAGGCCATCTCTGGCTTCGCTCGAAGCCGTTGATGTGACCCTTCGCATAGTGTGGGCCCACTCGTTGGTCATGTAGGAATCGCGCAAGTGTACGAGTTCGCCGCAGCGTCCAGAGTTGCTGCGTCGCCGAAAGCTGTGACAGATGAAACGGCGCACTCCTCCGGGCGGCGAACCATTACTTTTTCCCCGAAATTGACGCTGGGGTCATCGAGCGACGCCGGGCTCTCCGCGTGATTCATAGCGCCTGGCGAGTGGAGGGGCTGCCGCTGTCCCGGTGTTCCAACCTGCCTGTCGCATACAAGCCGAGCACATTTTTATCATTTCGCGACGCTCACCGCCCGAGCTGCGGAGATTTCTCTTATTTATATGTTGCGGTCGGGGAGACCAACCTTGAAGCCTGGCCTTGACCCCCAATAGTCTCAGAAGGCAGGGGGCAAGACTTAAAGAGCAAAGGGCGGGAGTGTATTTAAGGCTGAGAGTTGGGCTGGTTATTTACTTGAATACTGCCTCTAAGCCAGCGAAAGGGACTAGCAAATCAAATACCGTCTCTCTTTTCACCAAGATTAAGCAACAACTGGCCCCGAGCTTTCCAAAGTCTAATGACCATGAACGACATCAAATGGAATACCCTTCCCACTTACTTTCACCTTAATAGCAGCGGTGAACAGACTACGGGAGGGAGAACGTTACTCGGTGATTCCTCTCCAAAATGGGGCTTCAGTGGTCGCAACAAGTTGAAAAAAATGTATATTTATTTATTTTAATTGCGACCGCTTCTGTTTTTCAAATTAAATACATTGGAAATACGTAGCCACTTATCCCTGTTCACGATAACAATAGTGAATAGGCAGTTATTCAAAGAACTAGCACGTAAAAGCATTTGACGTGAACCGAGGTTTAAAAGGTTCCACCAGTAAACGTGGAACTTATTAGAAGACTTAGATGGTGTATTATTGTGCACAGGAGGAATATTGCGCAGCAGTAATGGCGGAATACTTACTTTGCGCTTATTTTTGCGCGTTATTTCTTATACTTATTTTTGCGCGTTCTTCCTTTTGGATGCACTTCTTTCTCGATTTTATTTCATCCGCAAAATAGCACCGTGGGGATTCGCCATACGCAATGCGCCTAGACAACTGGATAAAAGAGAAATGCCCAGGGGCAAACGTCGACTTGGTTTGCTTACCTTGCAGACCAGTGCATTTCCCCCTTTTTTTTATTTGTGTTGTTGCCAAGGCAAGAAGTTTTGCACTTTATGCACAGGCGCAACGGAGAAGGGGACTTTTCTGGTGCTGGGCGTGGCACAGTCAACGGGTCGCAGTCTTTGCCAATGGCGACGGGGTGCGTCGCGGACGAACAGAACTTTTCCATTCACTGCCGACGCGGTCCACTTGCAGCGAATGCTCAATGGCGCCTGTCTCTCCGGCCGTTCTCCACAGAGTGCCACTGCATGCGAGACAGTTTTTGCACCTCGTATAGTTACTCGCGGCGAATCGTACATAGTTGCCCACGCCTCTGTGGCTTTGATTCGCGCCGGATTATGGCGTAGCGGTAACATAGAAGCGTCTTAATAAACGCAAAATCAGTTGATGGAGACCAGAGTGGAAATATTCATGCGAAAATTAAGTGACGGTGTATGCAACGGCTTCGCGCGGGCCCGTCGGCTCGACTGCTCGCATACAACGGGGCCACGCATTTTTAGGAAGCAACTGAAACCACAGCGAAATATAAAAAAATGGCTGCTAGAAAGGGGAAATCATAGCGAGGAACCGGAAGCTTCGTAGAGAAACTGTTCCTGCAGATCCATGCATGTTTATCCGATGTGGATGTTGGCAATACGATTATGCATTTCAATGGCACCACTGAAAACAATCGGTATCTTAGTCCTTACCCAGTGTCTTTATTGTATGGAAAGCCCCCTAGCTCAGTCTCCGTATTGATGAGTCGCTCGCCCGATACTGTGTCAGTGCATGCCGCTCATGCTGGTCACACTGGCCGAGTCCATAGGCGCTGCGCAAGTTGCGCTAATTGAGCATTACGCTTCGAAATCTTAAACGCTGACTGAAGCACCTCTTGAGCCGGCGACTATTCAAATGCGTACGGCGAAGCGCGTAAAGTGGACATACATACACATGTGAGATTACGTGGCCCCACCGAGTGTCACATAATGCAAGCGACTGAACAGTGCTCTTGCTCTGCAGAAGCAGAATACAGAGCGCCGTACTGTCCCCCCCCCCCGTGTCGCTCAAAGCAGTGCAGTATTTGCATTGCTTCAATACAATCGTTTAATATTTGGGAGTACAACTTATTTGTTTACATGCTCTCAACCAGCTTCTCAGTTACTGATCGATGATGCCCCTCTGAGCTTCAGTGCAAAGAAAGTCCCTTCTGTCGGTGATTGAACTGAACGTCTGCGGCTGCATTTCTTGCAAATCGTTCCTTAACTGGCGCCGAAGGAAGAAGATGTCGAAAACTGTACAGCATAGATTAAAACCCGCATCGTGCATGTTTTTCTACTACAGTTCGTGTGTGAAATCGACCCGCTGTGGTAGCTCAGTGGCTAAGGCGTTGCGCTGCTGAGCACGAGGTCGCGGGCTCGATTCCCGGCCGGGGCGGCCGCTTCTCTGATGGAGGCGAAAAGCAAAAACGCCCGTGTGTACGAGATTTCGGCGCACGTTAAAGATCCCCAGGTGGTCAAAATTAATCCTGAGCCCTCCACTACGGCGCGCCTCATCGCCTGCGTTGCGTCGGCGCGTTAAACCCTACTATCAATCAAATCAAATCGTGTGTGAAATCCCACAACTGCCATCTAAATCCATTGTTTCTATTGAATAATACAATGCGTATGAACTCGGACTATAGTGTAAATCGGCATGCCTGTTTCTTTGTCTGCCGTGCAGGAGTTGGAAAAGGATGACGTCAAGTTGGACGACCTTGAAGCAATACATGACGAATACAGCACGGTAAGTGCATACACACTCTGATTTCTCGATTCCACAGCGGTGCCCTTAGAAGAAACATACGGACGAAACGCAACTATGTTTAGTTTCAAAAAAACAGCCTTAATTAAGTCACTCATCTCCATTCCTTTCACGAAAGCCGTTTTTAATAAACCGCGAGAAATATTGCAAAACTTTGAAATGTTGCCCAACAGTGACGTAATATGTGCAGGAGTGACGTACTAATATGGGCCAGCACTAAGAACATAGTCATCAGTGGGTTACCGCACGCCATAATTCAAGTGATATGATAAGAGGGATGTTTAGAGGCCCCACTACAATCGCCCAGTCATTTTTCTTGCGGTGGATTAGGTCGGCGGGCACCAATCACACGAACAAGATTTGTGGCGTCATAGAGAAATCGCCAGGAAAGTGGCTGGGGTCACCACTGCTTCAGCTGTTTTCATTAATACCTTGATTATTAGTTTGAAGTGTGCGATAAAATTGGTATTATTTTTTATCGGGAGAACGCAGTATTTTAACAGCGAAGCTGCTTAGCAATTCGTTGATTCCGGCGTTTCACAAAACTCAATGTAACAGTATAAAAAAAATTAATCATCGGCACCGGTAGGATTCGAACCTTCTGTCTGTGTCTGGTACTAACTCATGTCTGCCCATGAGTTAGTACCCGATAGTCAAGCGGCTTTCTAAAAAAAAACGCTTGCTCACTCGTCTGTGAGTGTGGGGAGAGGAATCACGCCCCCTACTCTACACGTCATAGGGTACACGTTGCACCTTAAGCGTTGCACCTTAAGTTGCAGTTTAAGCGTGCGCGTTCCGTTCGTTCGTTCTGCTTCTTCGATTTGCTTCATCTACGCCGTTATGGCAGCAAAGATGGAGTAAAGGTCGTTGCGGCAGCGAAAAAGAAGCAAATCGGCTGCAATCATGGGCTTCAACCATCGTGGTGGTCGTGATAATTGCGTACAACTTCGCTACCTTCAAGTCTTACGCGTTAGCATGAGCTTCCTTCATTTTTTTTTAATTAACCAAACTTGTATTTTGTCTTCCTCCGAGCTCAGCCTGAAACTGTAGAGCTCGCCAAGCTTTGGAAGTGAAAGTTTCGTGACTACACGCGCACACACCCACACATGCACGCGCGCACGCCCGCGAGCACACACTGCGGATCACACACCCGGCCTATACAATTGTTCTTTCTTGTTCAGTGCTCACCACTTTGTTGTCGCGACACACGGAAATTAAGAAATGACTTCGAAACTCATCCTTTACGTGAAGACTGCGAACTTCGCGATGTGCATGGCACTGCATCTGTTCGTTAAGTAATATACTTTTCGTCGGCAGGGCGGCTGGTGTCCCAAATTGCGTATAGCGGCACCCCTAATTTCTTTTAGTCGACTGGCGCATGTCCGCTTTGTAGAGGACGTGACATGCATGCATTCGCCCGTGACATGCTTTCATTCCTTGTTCTAGGCGTGATTTATAGAACGAAGCCCTGTATTTGCTCGGCCAAGGTCAAGATTCGTTCACAGAATCGTACATCGCCGGATCGAATGCCGTCTGCTCCATCTCACCTGCACGCTCAGTACATCATCTAGTTCCTCCTCACCCCTCGTTCATTAACAGCGGTGGGACATCCCGAAACCATCATGATATGACGTGTTCTCCCGTGCTGATGACGAAATATATACGGCGTAGCATCGAGTGATGAGAAACACCGTTGTGGTGGGGGCCATTCACGACTGCCGGTTTTGCTTTCCCAGAATGAAGCTGATGCCAAAGTCGCCTCTCCTGTGCCCTTTGAGTCGTTGCATGGCTGTTTGTACGCTTGTTCTGTCGGTTGTAACCTTGGAGAAAAAGTTGCGATGCCGGACGGAAAATGCGCTACCCCCGGTGCGCTCTGCCAACCGATACGCATAGGATGGAAGTAAATGTGGCGTAGTTTTTGCGCACATGGGACTGGTTTAGCATGAAAGCGTTTCTGGATTAGGTTGACGAAAACGCACACCAGCGGGCGTCCGCGAAAGGCGTCCTCAAATACCGTGACGAAATTGCGCACTCAGCCGGCATCCCCAGAAGGCCTCCGCAAATTACGGGTCCAGAATGCTCGTGACCTCCCCAACCAGAACTGACGGCCCCACCGAAACTCCGAAACACCGACTGCTGCCTCAGTAGCAACACTCGGCGCGCGTTCCATTCCCATTGGCTGCGACTCGTTACATAGCGCGTGCGTCAGAAATAAAACGCAAAAAAAAAAAAAAAAATTCAGTCGCCTAATTTCACGTGGTGAAGAAGGATGATCAGTTAAGCTGGGCGCAGTCCGAGGAGGGGACGAACACACGTTTTATTGTAGTTTTCGATTGAACATACTTTCTAGATAATTAGCTGAATAAAACTTGGAAGGACTAGAGTTCTATTCTAGCGTACAAACGTGGGGCTGTCCGTTTCGCTCCCGCATAGAAACCCATATATTGACAGAAAAAGGGAAATCCACGATATTTACAACTTCACTGTGGACTACGTAATTATGAAAAGTAGCTAGAACTCGGCGTAATGACACAGTCGCTTTAGCGGCCAATTTTCATATCTTTAGTTTCACAATAGCTTCGATAAAACAAAATTTACAGCCGTTTTCTGTAACCATGCTCCCTCAGTAGACGGCCATGTTTTGACAGCAGCCGGGAATTGTATAACGCTTAACCTCACCGTGAACCAACTAATTATGACAAATAATTGAAATTCGGCGCAATGATATAGTCATCCTAGCGGCCAATTTTAGTGATTTTGTTTCAAGCGTTCTATATTACATAGAGAGCAGCTGCACATTCCCCCGAAAGTTGGCTTTGCCGTAAGATTATTTTGTTGACGTGACTTTTTTCTGTAAACCCTATCGATGCACGTAGTTTTCGTCATAACCTAACCTTTTCTGTCACGGGAAGAAGAGAGCGGTGGGCTGTCACGAATTATCGCGCCGCTACCCTGTGCGCGCGTGCTACAAGTTTTGGTGTAGTGCGGGAAAGCTTCGTGTGCTTGGTGGTAAAGCCGCCCTCCTCAAACAAGCTATGGCACGCACGAGAGTTTCCGCTGCGCGAGTGCTTGCTGCGGTGACTCACCCCAGGGTAGTTGTAAAATAAAAAGCAAATTGTTCTACGTATAGAGACATGCATCGGCGAGCGAGCGCCGCACGCCGAGATCTCCTCTCCTTCGCCCCCCCCCCCTCTCTCAGACTCAACGTGCGCTGGTACCCCCGCTATCATAAGACCGGGAAAGAGTGTTCGTGTGATTCTGTGCTGTGTTCCAGCCGTGTGCAAAGCTGTTGGACTGTTGGCGCTTCGGGTTATAAATACGCGTTCCTTCCAAGCGTATTATTATGGGGCCGACAGCATCGGATCGAGTCATGCTGTAAGCTCGCCCGGAAGGGTGCTGTTCTTGTATCGTCGCTGCTCATCTCGCGCCATGCAGTAGAACAGCTAAATTTTGCCTTTCGGCTCTTTGTCGTCAACACCAAGGCACCTGCTTCTGCTCGCCGCACGTACACCACGCTACCACTTCATGACGGAGGCGACGGAGCCCGGTTCGGGGACGCCTTCGCCAGTGTAACAGGGCCCAACCTCCGGAGAAGAGAAGAGCCAACTGCGCTGGTTATATCTCAGGGCCTACATCGTGTAAATAGCGTAAATACGTCGCTCGCACCTTCAATGGTTCAGTTGCTGTGTCCTGCCGCCACTTAACAATGGGTCTCCTCGATTATCAGTCCCGGATCGTCCGCGGACTGCCCGAAACGCGATCTGGCACTCGATTTTCCGATGTATTCCTATGGGACTTCCGGTCCGAACGGAGTCCTCGGACTGCCCACGGACCGTCCAGGACTGGCCAATCGAGGAGGCCCAGTATCAGCTCCGCTGTAAAAAGCGCGTGCCTCAGAAATAAAACACCCGAAACAATTGGCCACTTATCTGCTCACTTTGCTGGATCTCGTCGAAAGACGGTAGTCTTCTGCCACCTCTGCCACATAAATGCCTCTCTTTCTCCCCCGCCCACCTGTTACAATAATCCCCCCTCTTTCGATCCTCCAACGATAAACCCGGGTAAGGTTCCCAAAAGTCAATTAAATGTTCTCGCATTCCACTGCTGGAGCGATCTACTGTTCCAGAACCTTTTACAGAAGGATTGCTCCAGAAAGGTTCCAGAACCTTTTGTTACTGTTGAACTTGGAACACTCCCACGAGTTCCAAGCTCGCACGAGCTATTTTTGTATTTTGAGGTCAAAATATTGTTTTCAACGCGCATTTTGTGTTTGCCATCTCAAATATCAAGTACACATTTATTTTCAATTAAAAGAACACTGCGCGTACCAGTTGTTATTTATTTTTGGCCTCAAATATGCCTAACGTTCTCATTTTGCTCAACTATGTGGATAAGTATGAATGATGGTACCAGATTTACTTGCTTGGAAAGGTTTGGCTATATGAAGTTCTCGTTCGAAAATTCTTTTAACTTTTGCGGGATTCCTGAATCGAGGGGCAAACAAAGAGACAGACCAAGATTTTCAGGTTTAAGTAGGACAAAGAAAATTGCGCATATTAGCTGCGACAAGTTTTATTGCTCGAGCCAGGCACACCAACGACCAAGTATGCTTGGAGCTGCTGTCGCGAGCCCAAACACGCTTATTAAAGACGATAGTCTTTCTTGGGCTACTCAAACGCGATACGTTGGCCTGTCTGTTGTCTGTCTGTGTGCCTACGTATGTTCCTCGATTCGATTGATTGATTATGAGGCTTAACGCGCCGACGCTACACAGTAGATGAGTCACGCCGTTGTGGAAGGCTCCGGAATAATTCTGACCTTCTGGGGATCTTTAACGGGCGCCGAAATCTCGAACACACGGCGTTTTCACTTTTTCCCCTCCATCAGAAAAGCGGCCGCCGAGGCGGGGAATCGAAGCCGCGTCCTTGGACTCAGCAGCACAATGCCTTAGTCACTGAGCCACCGCGGCGGGTATGCCCATCGATTCAGCCGCCCAGCCTAACGTTAAAAAAGTTATTGGGGGATACGTTTATATGGGCAAAACATTTTCAATCTTATAAATCTAGAAATATACTCCATATTTGTCAACATTATTCAGCAAAAAGATATTATTACCCTTCTTTGAGGAAGAACGTCAATACATAACTGCTGTTTAAAGTGTTTTTTAGTTAAAGGTAGATGTGTGCTTGATTTTAAAAAAAAACGAGCTGAAATCAATATTTTAATCACGAAATACAAACAAGGCTCGCGCCCGAGCCTGGGGCTCGTGGCTCGAGCGCCAAGTACCAACAGTCCTAGCAGATGGCGCGGCAGAGCGAACGCGGCAACACTGAACTCCGCAAGCCTCCAGTGCGTGGACCGGGGCGGGAGGGAAACAGCGTGAGAGATGGGCGGACGGGACAGGAGGGGCAGTTTCGTGGCAGAGGCGGCCAAAGACTATCTTCTTTCGACGACATTTGCAGCGACGCGAACAGATGCGCGGCCAATGTTCGGCTCCTCCTCCACGCCGCGAGTTAAGTGACCCTGAAGTGAACCTGTATAAGTTTTACTTGTGACTGCATTTTGGAGCTTATCCCATACAGTTCATTATTTGTCTATTTAGCGTAAGTCAATGCCGTACTTTATCTGTGGTGCAGAAAACATTATTCGTGGTTTGCGGGGGAGCCCCAGCTACGGTAATTAAGTGACACTAGTTTGCGACGGCCTTTGTGCAATGTCAGCCTTCCAACATGTGGCTTTAACCGTCTTTGTGATTGTTGTTGGTTTTCTTGATTGTGTCCTCTAAGATGTTTTGCGGATAAACGTGTCAGCAATTCGCTAAATTTAACACAGCGAACTTGACGGTAAGTCGTCAGAGGCACCGCCGGGAAATCTGCCGGGAGGATGTTGCGAGGGAAACAAGAAATTTCAAACTCATTTTTTTCTGGTCAAAAATTGTTGTAAATTAGACGCAAGAACTCCGAACATGGTCTGCATACTAAACTTTAATATGGCAACGTAATTAGCCAATCTTTACAACTTACGTCCGTGTGATTTTTACGCCGCCAGACTGGCCGCTGTGCTCTAAGAAGGAAGACATGTATTACTTGTGCCGGGTAAAATGGAAGAAAAAAAAATCACGCGAGATGACTTGGCGTGGCTCGTGGAATTGATGGGCGCGTACTCCGAGCTAGAATTCGTGACTAGTGCGAAACTGCCGACCACGTGTAACAACGGTTATAGTCGCGACTTTGCCCTTACTGGACTCAACATACGCTGCTTGATCTATGGGTAGTACAGTATTTACACGATTCTAACGCGCCCACGATTGTGACGCGCAGGCAAGTTTACTTATTAAAATTAGAAAAAAAAAGGATTTGAAGCCGATTCAACCGCACATGCGTAATAGACATGGCACCATGCCCCTGGGAGAAGACATTTTATTTGGCGCACGCAGCTCTGGCAACAAGATCTCTTCGGCCTCTTAAACCTTCTTATCCTGCTCCTGCTGGCAGTAAAAATAAAGCGGCCAACTTTGAAAAGTCCGTTTCGGTTTTGAGCCCCATTGTAACGCAAACGCAAATTTTAAGGCTACTTTAAGCGAGGAGGGGTGCGCGTTCGAATCGTGCAAATACGGTATTTACTACTTCAGAAGCCGGCCCTGGCCTTCGCATACTCCACAGCTTGTTATGATGAGCTAGTGCATCGTATGCTTTGCTCCTAACTTGGTGAAAGGACGAAAGGGCAATGAACTTCTATGCAATATCTGGTATAATAGGCTTTGTTCGAACCACCTGTGAATTATTGCTGTGAGTTTCTTCGTTTACGTATTTCTGGCAGTTAAGCAGAGCGTTTATTGATTGCACTTGCACAGTTACCCTCTTCGAGTGCCCGTGATTAGCGCTGATTAGCCACTTAGGGCAAGGAAAACTAGCATAATATGCCTGCGTACGAAATGAAAGTAGCTTCATTCAGCGCAGTAGTAAAGTAAAAATAAATTATTGCCACTTTTTGTTTCATCATTGGTGAATGAGACTTTGGTCCATTTGAGTTCGGTTGATTTGAGCGTTGAGTCCATTTGAGTCCCAGTTGTCGTCAGTGAGAGGCTCACTAACTAAACTGTTTTTATACAAAATAGACGGACTCGTTACATTGGCATTTTATGTGCGCACAGGTCGTATGCTCCACTAAACATTTCGAGTATACTGCATATGATGTTCGTTGCATGGCGACTATAGCATTGTTACTGTGAAAAACAGCTGGTGCGTCGGTGTTTTTTTTATTCTCATTAAACAAAATTTTGCGGTATCTGTATTAATTACGCTAATGCGAATATTTCTTCGGAATGAATGAAAGCTATACAAATTATAAGCTCCCTTGGGATTCGGTGAACCCGATTGTTTTCGGAAATCTAACACTGTTTTGTTTGATCCACTGTTCAAAATCGCTGCTTCCATAGAGAAAAGACTTTTCACGCAGCAGGTAGCATTTTTATTTTTCTGGTGCTTCGTTTGAAGCTGCAGACAAGAATTGAGTAAGGAAGAACTCTGAGGCCAGTTACCCAAACAAATTAAGTGCACTGCAATGCGAGAGAAAGACCATGTGCGAAGCGTTCGTCTTGTCCCCTGCTTTGTCTTGTTTTGGCTCCATG
>NW_027526203.1:459000383-459040457 GCF_048455015.1 Haemaphysalis longicornis | reverse complement strand
CTGGATTAGGTTGACGAAAACGCACACCAGCGGGCGTCCGCGAAAGGCGTCCTCAAATACCGTGACGAAATTGCGCACTCAGCCGGCATCCCCAGAAGGCCTCCGCAAATTACGGGTCCAGAATGCTCGTGACCTCCCCAACCAGAACTGACGGCCCCACCGAAACTCCGAAACACCGACTGCTGCCTCAGTAGCAACACTCGGCGCGCGTTCCATTCCCATTGGCTGCGACTCGTTACATAGCGCGTGCGTCAGAAATAAAACGCAAAAAAAAAAAAAAAATTCAGTCGCCTAATTTCACGTGGTGAAGAAGGATGATCAGTTAAGCTGGGCGCAGTCCGAGGAGGGACGAACACACGTTTTATTGTAGTTTTCGATTGAACATACTTTCTAGATAATTAGCTGAATAAAACTTGGAAGGACTAGAGTTCTATTCTAGCGTACAAACGTGGGGCTGTCCGTTTCGCTCCCGCATAGAAACCCATATATTGACAGAAAAAGGGAAATCCACGATATTTACAACTTCACTGTGGACTACGTAATTATGAAAAGTAGCTAGAACTCGGCGTAATGACACAGTCGCTTAGCGGCCAATTTTCATATCTTTAGTTTCACAATAGCTTCGATAAAACAAAATTTACAGCCGTTTTCTGTAACCATGCTCCCTCAGTAGACGGCCATGTTTTGACAGCAGCCGGGAATTGTATAACGCTTAACCTCACCGTGAACCAACTAATTATGACAAATAATTGAAATTCGGCGCAATGATATAGTCATCCTAGCGGCCAATTTTAGTGATTTTGTTTCAAGCGTTCTATATTACATAGAGAGCAGCTGCACATTCCCCCGAAAGTTGGCTTTGCCGTAAGATTATTTTGTTGACGTGACTTTTTTCTGTAAACCCTATCGATGCACGTAGTTTTCGTCATAACCTAACCTTTTCTGTCACGGGAAGAAGAGAGCGGTGGGCTGTCACGAATTATCGCGCCGCTACCCTGTGCGCGCGTGCTACAAGTTTTGGTGTAGTGCGGGAAAGCTTCGTGTGCTTGGTGGTAAAGCCGCCCTCCTCAAACAAGCTATGGCACGCACGAGAGTTTCCGCTGCGCGAGTGCTTGCTGCGGTGACTCACCCCAGGGTAGTTGTAAAATAAAAAGCAAATTGTTCTACGTATAGAGACATGCATCGGCGAGCGAGCGCCGCACGCCGAGATTTCCTCTCCTTCGCCCCCCCCCCCCCTCTCTCAGACTCAACGTGCGGCTGGTACCCCCCGCTATCATAAGACCGGGAAAGAGTGTTCGTGTGATTCTGTGCTGTGTTCCAGCCGTGTGCAAAGCTGTTGGACTGTTGGCGCTTCGGGTTATAAATACGCGTTCCTTCCAAGCGTATTATTATGGGGCCGACAGCATCGGATCGAGTCATGCTGTAAGCTCGCCCGGAAGGGTGCTGTTCTTGTATCGTCGCTGCTCATCTCGCGCCATGCAGTAGAACAGCTAAATTTTGCCTTTCGGCTCTTTGTCGTCAACACCAAGGCACCTGCTTCTGCTCGCCGCACGTACACCACGCTACCACTTCATACGGAGGCGACGGAGCCCGGTTCGGGGACGCCTTTCGCCAGTGTAACAGGGCCCAACCTCCGGAGAAGAGAAGAGCCAACTGCGCTGGTTATATCTCAGGGCCTACATCGTGTAAATAGCGTAAATACGTCGCTCGCACCTTCAATGGTTCAGTTGCTGTGTCCTGCCGCCACTTACAATGGGTCTCCTCGATTATCAGTCCCGGATCGTCCGTGGACTGCCGAAACGCGATCTGCACTCGATTTTCCGATGTATTCCTATGGGACTTCCGTCCGAACGGAGTCCTCGGACTGCCCACGGACCGTCCAGGACTGGCCAATCGAGGAGCCAGTATCAGCTCCGCTGTAAAAAAGCGCGTGCCTCAGAAATAAAACACCCGAAACAATTGGCCACTTATCTGCTCACTTTGCTGGATCTCGTCGAAAGACGGTAGTCTTCTGCCACCTCTGCCACATAAATGCCTCTCTTTCTCCCCCGCCCACCTGTTCAATAATCCCCCCTCTTTCGATCCTCCAACGATAAACCCGGGTAAGGTTCCCAAAAGTCAATTAAATGTTCTCGCATTCCACTGCTGGAGCGATCTACTGTTCCAGAACCTTTTACAGAAGGATTGCTCCAGAAAGGTTCCAGAACCTTTTGTTACTGTTGAACTTGGAACACTCCCACGAGTTCCAAGCTCGCACGAGCTATTTTTGTATTTTGAGGTCAAAATATTGTTTTCAACGCGCATTTTGTGTTTGCCATCTCAATATCAAGTACACATTTATTTTCAATTAAAAGAACACTGCGCGTACCAGTTGTTATTTATTTTTGGCCTCAAATATGCCTAACGTTCTCATTTTGCTCACTATGTGGATAAGTATGATGATGGTACCAGATTTACTTGCTTGGAAAGGTTTGGCTATATGAAGTTCTCGTTCGAAAATCTTTTAACTTTTGCGGGATTCTGAATCGAGGGGCAAACAAAGAGACAGACCAAGATTTTCAGGTTTAAGTAGGACAAAGAAAATTGCGCATATTAGCTGCGACAAGTTTTATTGCTCGAGCCAGGCACACCAACGACCAAGTATGCTTGGAGCTGCTGTCGCGAGCCAAACACGCTTATTAAAGACGATAGTCTTTCTTGGGCTACTCAAACGCGATACGTTGGCCTGTCTGTTTGTCTGTCTGTGTGCCTACGTATGTTCCTCGATTCGATTGATTGATTATGAGGCTTAACGCGCCGACGCTACACAGTAGATGAGTCACGCCGTTGTGGAAGGCTCCGGAATAATTCTGACCTTCTGGGATCTTTAACGGGCGCCGAAATCTCGAACACACGGCGTTTCACTTTTTCCCCCTCCATCAGAAAAGCGGCCGCCGAGGCGGGGAATCGAAGCCGCGTCCTTGGACTCAGCAGCACAATGCCTTAGTCACTGAGCCACCGCGGCGGGTATGCCATCGATTCAGCCGCCCAGCCTAACGTTAAAAAAGTTATTGGGGGATACGTTTATATGGGCAAAACATTTTCAATCTTATAAATCTAGAAATATACTCCATATTTGTCAACATTATTCAGCAAAAAGATATTATTACCCTTCTTTGAGGAAGAACGTCAATACATAACTGCTGTTTAAAGTGTTTTTTAGTTAAAGGTAGATGTGTGCTTGATTTTAAAAAAAAACGAGCTGAAATCAATGTTTTTAATCACGAAATACAAACAAGGCTCGCGCCCGAGCCTGGGGCTCGTGGCTCGAGCGCCAAGTACCAACAGTCCCTAGCAGATGGCGCGGCAGAGCGAACGCGGCAACACTGAACTCCGCAAGCCTCCAGTGCGTGGACCGGGGCGGGAGGGAAACAGCGTGAGAGATGGGCGGACGGGACAGGAGGGCAGTTTCGTGGCAGAGGCGGCCAAAGACTATCTTCTTTCGACGACATTTTGCAGCAACGCGAACAGATGCGCGGCCAATGTTCGGCTCCTCCTCCACGCCGCGAGTTAAGTGACCCTGAAGTGAACCTGTATAAGTTTACTTGTGACTGCATTTTGGAGCTATCCCATACAGTTCATTATTTGTCTATTTAGCGTAAGTCAATGCCGTACTTTATCTGTGGTGCAGAAAACATTATTCGTGGTTTGCGGGGGAGCCCAGCTACGGTAATTAGTGACACTAGTTTGCGACGGCCTTTGTGCAATGTCAGCCTCCAACATGTGGCTTAACCGTCCTTTGTGATTGTTGTTGGTTTTCTTGATTGTGTCCTCTAAGATGTTTTGCGGATAAACGTGTCAGCAATTCGCTAAATTTAACACAGCGAACTTGACGGTAAGTCGTCAGAGGCACCGCCGGGAAATCTGCCGGGAGGATGTTGCGAGGGAAACAAGAAATTTCAAACTCATTTTTTTCTGGTCAAAAATTGTTGTAAATTAGACGCAAGAACTCCGAACATGGTCTGCATACTAAACTTTAATATGGCAACGTAATTAGCCAATCTTTACAACTTACGTCCGTGTGATTTTTACGCCGCCAGACTGGCCGCTGTGCTCTAGAAGGAGACATGTATTACTTGTGCCGGGTAAAATGGAAGAAAAAAAATCACGCGAGATGACTTGGCGTGGCTCGTGGAATTGATGGGCGCGTACTCCGAGCTAGAATTCGTGACTAGTGCGAACTGCCGACCACGTGTAACAACGGTTATAGTCGCGACTTTGCCCTTACTGGACTCAACATACGCTGCTTGATCTATGGGTAGTACAGTATTTACACGATTCTAACGCGCCCACGATTGTGACGCGCAGGCAAGTTTACTTATTAAAATTAGAAAAAAAAAGGATTTGAAGCCGATTCAACCGCACATGCGTAATAGACATGGCACCATGCCCCTGGGAGAAGACATTTTATTTGGCGCACGCACCAGCTCTGGCAACAAGATCTCTTCGGCCTCTTAAACTTCTTATCCTGCTCCTGCTGGCAGTAAAAATAAAGCGGCCAACTTTGAAAAGTCCGTTTCGGTTTTGAGCCCCATTGTAACGCAAACGCAAATTTTAAGGCTACTTTAAGCGAGGAGGGTGCGCGTTCGAATCGTGCAAATACGGTATTTACTACTTCAGAAGCCGGCCCTGGCCTTCGCATACTCCACAGCTTGTATGATGAGCTAGTGCATCGTATGCTTTGCTCCTAACTTGGTGAAAGGACGAAAGGGCAATGAACTTCTATGCAATATCTGGTATAATAGGCTTTGTTCGAACCACCTGTGAATTATTGCTGTGAGTTTCTTAGTTTACGTATTTCTGGCAGTTAAGCAGAGCGTTTATTGATTGCACTTGCACAGTTACCCTCTTCGAGTGCCCGTGATTAGCGCTGATTAGCCACTTAGGGCAAGGAAAACTAGCATAATATGCCTGCGTACGAAATGAAAGTAGCTTCATTCAGCGCAGTAGTAAAGTAAAAATAAATTATTGCCACTTTTTGTTTCATCATTGGTGAATGAGACTTTGGTCCATTTGAGTTCGGTTGATTTGAGCGTTGAGTCCATTTGAGTCCCAGTTGTCGTCAGTGAGAGGCTCACTAACTAAACTGTTTTTATACAAAATAGACGGACTCGTTACATTGGCATTTTATGTGCGCACAGGTCGTATGCTCCACTAAACATTTCGAGTATACTGCATATGATGTTCGTTGCATGGCGACTATAGCATTGTTACTGTGAAAAACAGCTGGTGCGTCGGTGTTTTTTTTATTCTCATTAAACAAAATTTTGCGGTATCTGTATTAATTACGCTAATGCGAATATTTCTTCGGAATGAATGAAAGCTATACAAATTATAAGCTCCCTTGGGATTCGGTGAACCCGATTGTTTTCGGAAATCTAACACTGTTTTGTTTGATCCACTGTTCAAAATCGCTGCTTCCATAGAGAAAAGACTTTTCACGCAGCAGGTAGCATTTTTATTTTTCTGGTGCTTCGTTTGAAGCTGCAGACAAGAATTGAGTAAGGAAGAACTCTGAGGCCAGTTACCCAAACAAATTAAGTGCACTGCAATGCGAGAGAAAGACCATGTGCGAAGCGTTCGTCTTGTCCCCTGCTTTGTCTTGTTTTGGCTCCATGTACTCAGTGCGCATGAACACCGATTTGACTAGGACTGACTAAAGGAAGCGGCGGAGAGACTCGGGAGCTTGGGAAAAAAAGCTAATCGGGGGGCAGCCAATGTAACAAAAAGTGGTGACACTGCTTCTGACCGGTTGTGATAGAAAAGATGAAATAATACTACTGTTGGGCTTATCGCTTTGAATGCTATCGTAATTGTGAGTATAGGAACAGCCAATGGAGAGGGTTCACTGCTCTAATCACCGCTGGGGATTCACATGGGGCTAGATTTTTTTCGAGACAGTTTAATTTTCATTATGCAAAAAAAAAAAAATGCGGTGCTTCTCGGACTACGCTTTTGCGAGCATTCTGCTCGTCAGAGATGGGGAACCACCCGGCCACCGGGATAGCCCAGCGCCAATGAACCCAGCTGAGGTTGTGATGTAGTGACGCGTTCCCAGTCCGAGTGGCATTCCATGCTTAGCCTCGGTTGTCCGGGGGCGGCTCTCGGCGAATTCCCGGCCGTCGGCTTTCTTCTCAGCTCAGCGCTTAGCGTCAACGTCAGCGTCGGCTGGCAGGCCCCCTCTGCGCGTGGTGTAGGCAGCGCACTCGGAGCCGTGGCACTTGTGCGCGCCCCGCACAACCTTGCGAAAAGCGATCCGTCAAGTCTCTTCCTCGCTACTCCCAACCGCGAGCCGCTGCGTAATACGCGCTCCCAAGGCCGGCGCTTGGTAATTTGCGAATCCCCCACATGCACGTTTCTTTATCGCTCCCTCTTTGTCTGCTTGTTTCTACCTTGGCGGCTCGGACTTCGCGCTCTCGCCGGGAACGTGCTTCGTCAGGTAATGAATCCGGCTGGCGGCGGTGGCGAAGAGGCTCTTGTGCTCCGCGATGAAGGTCGACGCGCCGCTGTACGCCAGCCTCACGTGCCGGCTCGCGTCACGTTACTATATTTAAAATGTGCAATCTCCTCCATAGGCGCTCCAGATGGATTTCCAGAACTGCCCGCTTTTGTGGAGGTGCATGAGCCCTTTTCCTTCCGTTTACATGTCGCAAGCGAGGGAAAGAAATATGTCCACCTCGACCAGCTTGCCTCTGAACGTAAGCTTGCTGATTATATAAAATGATGCCACGAGACACAGTGCCGGTGATTACCCTGCGCTCAACAGCTACAGTGATGACAGGGCGGCATTTTGAGCCTCGAACACTGAATTACGTGTTCACTCAAACTGAAAACGGTCTATCTTCCGCCAAGGTCTCTCTCTCGCTCTACACGGGCGTCGCAATGCTTTTGACTGCTGTGGTGGCCACGTTTACAAATGAAATCTCCACCACTGCAATCTCCACCACTGTTCCGTGGCGTAAAAGAACATGTCTACTATTGATACTCACACTTACAATTGATACCTGCTCACATCGCAGAACTGTTTGATTCATCATCCTTTCAACATGCACTCGAAACCTTTCTTGAAGTTCTTTGATGTCGCATAAATCTTTCTTTTGTTTTTCTTTTTTTTTTCTTCTCTGCATCTTTTTTTCTTGCTCCAGTTGAGTGTACTTATTGCACTTTTATTTTTCATTTTTAAGGGTATTTTGCGTGAACCACTTTTTTCATTCATTGTAATGTATTGTTGTTTCTGGAATGTACTTTTAATTTCTGGATGCAATAGTCATGTACAGCCTCCCTGCCTTCATTGTTATGTTCTGCTCGAAAAAGGTACTGTTCTTTTGATCATAACCCCACTCTATCTCCCCCCTCCCCCCTATGTAATGCAATTTGGGCCTTTAGGGTATGTAAATACATAAATAAATAGATACTTGAAGTTCGAAGCCCCGCAGTCACAAAGGCCTCTCTTATTACGTATGTACAGTCGCGCTCACTATGACCTACACCGCTCATTAGTATTCACAGCTTTATATGACCTTTGTCTGGCACCCGGGGTTAAAGACCAAGTGCGCATTAGGAGAACAACGTCCTAATGAACCAAGCCTTATCCTAACGTATATGCCTATAGACATTGTTTTGACGATATAATCGTCTGAATACTAATAAGCGGCGTAGGTCATAGTGAGCGCGACTGTACGTATATATATATATATATATATATATATATATATATATATATATATATATATATATATATATATATAGAAACCAAAGGAACGCAAAGGGGAAACTGTGGGAGTACAATTTATTCCGGTTTAAACATATACGTTTTTTGAAATAAAGAAATAAAAGTGTAGAAAATAAAGTGTAGAAATAAAAGTGTAGGTGGGATCCCGCCTGGTGGGATCCCACCTTGGGGCATGTTTTTCCAGTATGCAACATTGATTTTGCCCTTCGTAGGTGACTTTGCCCCTCGCCCCAACTAGTGCAGGGGTACCAGGTGTCAAGCTTGCTTCATTTCACCTCGGCCAGGACGTGCACCCTAATTGTACCTACGTAAATGCCTCAGAAGTGTATTTCCCTAGGGAAAAATGAAAAGGGAAGGCCGTGGGTGAACACGAATAAGCCCTGCTCTTATTCGCTGCCTTCAATCATCTAATGAACACAAAACCAAAACCTCGTTTTTTTTTCTAAACGTTACTTCGTTTGTCTCACCTTTCACATAACCAGACGTGACATCATTGCAAATGTAGCGTTCCACGTGTGTGCTTGATGTTTCGTCGGATTTTCATGGGCGCGCAGAGCACGCAAGTTTAAGTTTTTCAACGAAGCGGAGAAATGAACATGCGATGTAACACCGAAAACTATTGGTGCATTGAGCGCAGTTTTACTCCTTTCGGAAGAACCCCCTGACCTTGCCGGTACTGTGTGGTTCGTTTTCGAAAAAGAAAGCGCTCTAAAATAGACGAAGCATGCAGAATGGCAGACCCTTTTGCTGCGCTCGACCCATCCGCATTTTACTGGGTAGGCAATAAAGGACCATGTCGGCAAAATTTTCCGCATCGTTCTGTAACAGGGCGAGTGATGGCGCAGAACTGAAATTGGGAGGAGAGAGCGCCTGAGTATAGCTGCATTCGAGATTGGAGAGTGTGACGTTGCCACGGGGACGTCAGTCGAAGCGCATCTCCTGTTAGGGGCGAAGCACCTTAATAAGGCCGAGGCTTGTTCGCCCGGCGTCCGGCGTCCGCGGTCACGGCGGAGCACCGTGTAAATCGAAACATCTGTGAACAAAAGGTTCACAAAAGGTTAACAAGAACGAAATAAAAGGTTTACAAAAGGTTAGAGGGAGGGAGGGAGAGTGCTCCGGGAGAGCCGTGCTGTGCATGCGTGAGGAGCATTGGATTGTATTGGATTGAATTTGGATTGGATTGGATTGGATTGAAATGGAGTGGATTGCGTCTGGTTAAATTGAATTGTATTGCATTGGATTGGATTGGAAATTGTTTTAGCAGCAGTAAGCACTATCACGGGTGATTTATGGCAAGAACGATCCCCAGTGCTTCACCCACTCGTCATGATTCACTTCGTGGAGATGCGTGAATTTCTTGTTGCTATTTCCTGTCCTTCTCTGCTCGCTAGCCTTCCCCCGTGATCCCGGCTTGGGGTGTGTCGGCCGGGCAGCGCCGGTTCGCGGAAAGAAACGATTTGCACAGCGGCCTAGCGCAGTGGCGGTCCCAAGGGGGGGGGCGAAGGGGGCGGTCGCCCCCCCAAAGAGGTCCTCAGTTTCTTATTTTCAGTTTTTTTAAGCATTCCACTTGCGTGAAGTTAAATCCCAGCGGGTTGCACCGCATACGCGCACACGCCTCCATGGTTATCACCGCTTCAGCAGAATTGGCGCAAGGACGGGAGCAATTCTTTATTCGCCTCGCCCCCCCCCCCCAAAAAAAAAAATCGCCCCCCCCCCCAAAACCAATCTCTGGGACCGCTACTGGCCTAGCGGCATGTGCGCCGGCGCGCCCCACACCGCGGATTAGCGGCCCACACCGCGGACACGGCGAAGGGGGCGGTCGCCCCCCCCAAAGAGGTCCTCAGTTTCTTATTTTCAGTTTTTTTAAGCATTCCACTTGCGTGAAGTTAAATCCCAGCGGGTTGCACCGCATACGCGCACACGCCTCCATGGTTATCACCGCTTCAGCAGAATTGGCGCAAGGACGGGAGCAATTCTTTATTCGCCTCGCCCCCCCCCCCCCCCAAAAAAAAAAATCGCCCCCCCCAAAACCAATCTCTGGGACCGCTACTGGCCTAGCGGCATGTGCGCCGGCGCGCCCCACACCGCGGATTAGCGGCGGAACTAGGCGTGTTCCACTGGAAAGCTTGACGCGACAGGCACAGGGGCGTAGCCAGGGAGGGGGGGGGCACACCGGGCCCGTGCCCCCCCCCTCCCCCCCGAAATGTTTTGTGGCAGGCTGGGGTGGGGTTTAAGTAGCCTGAAGAACCGCCTGAAGTCGCCTGCAGGCGCGGAACCTGCAGATTTAAGGACATTCTTGCTCATATAAAGCTGAAAACAAGGGCTACGTCAACGTCTGATGCCTGTGCCGCTACAGATGCTGTACATGTCAACATATACAGCCCGGCTGCATTTCGCGCCGGATACACCGAGCAGCGCCGGGAACCTGTCGCGAACCGATCGAGGCAGTCCCGCTGTTTCGCTGGCGGAACAGCATGGCCGGGAAATTGCGGAACAGCAGGAAAAAGCGTCATATGGGCATACATGTGGTCTGGACCTTAGCGCGTCATTCCTTGTCTGGTACAAAGTATAATCACATGACAGAGCATGTCACTGTATTTTGTTCAGTCAGTTATCAATCCTTGATGTGTTTATTTTTCTACCGACCCCGCATTTCATTGACTATTGCAGTTCCATAATTTCTGCTGTATGAAAGGCATTGCCCCTCCCATCTTGTATTTCCTCCACATCAACAAAACTGATTGATTAATTGTAGGGTTTAATGCGGCGACGCAACGCAGGCGATAAGGCGCGCTGTAGTGGAGGGCTGCGGATTAATTTTGACCACTTGGGCATCTTTAACGTGCGCCGAAATCTCGTACACACGGGCGCTTTTGCGTTTCGCCTCCATCAAAAAAGCGGCCGCGGCGGCTGGGAATCGAACGCATCAACAAAGCTGTTCAATTCTCTTTATTTCGGAGCTTTGTCTTTTTGGCACTATATTCCATTGTTTCCTTGACCTCCCTCTTTGTTAGAATCAGCATTCTGTATTCGCTTAATCGGAATTTTACTGAAGCCATTTCAGTTTGATTTAACGGATAGAAATGTAATAAAATTTAAAAAAACGTGCAACAAGCTCAACGTTCAACAGCAGGGCAATAAGGTGTTCTGCTAAGCGCAATTTTACTATTCACGTTACTAGCACAAAAAATAACAAAAAGGCGATTACTTCAAGACGAAGGCGCACGTTTGCTAGCTTCACCGCCCTAATATACAAATTTGCCGCACGTACAGTCCACTGCGATTTGAAGGTTATCGCGGGAAAGCTACTCTTTCAAATGAAGTAGACAGAACACCAGGTTTAGAAAATCTTCCATGCCAGTTTCGTTATTGTCGGCGTAGATAAAAGGCAACCAAGTCACTGCTTGATAACAACAAATGTAAAGCTTGAAAACCAAGTGGTGCAAGTCAGTCGTGTGGGCCATTGTTGTAGCATGGAACAGCCAACAAGGGAGAGAAGAGTGCGAAATCTTGATTTTCATGGTTCCGAAACGAAACCATAGGATGGTGGCACGCGTGTGCCGCTCGATGCTGGCGCGATAACCTTCAAATTGTGCTCGACTGTACTTCATAGCTGATAAGAAAACTTATTAGTCCCTTTCCTAAAGGAAAATCAAAAACCCGCGAATCTTGATAGTAAACACCTAGTGTTGGCCTCCACTTCCGCCTGACGAACTTCGGGGACCGCGCGCCACTCACCGGCACAGTCATGATCACGCTCACGAGCGCACGCCCGCATAACCGCCTGCTCTACGGACGAACGTATCCCCCGTGACCTACCCATAGACCGGTGAATGGGAATTTAGGTCATCATCATCATCTAAGCTCCTTAATGTGGGCTTTACTGTTAGCGTTCAGCCTACACAAATCGCATGTTAAAGTCAGTTATTTCAAGCTTCGTTAGAAAAACAACGCGCTTGCCTACATATTTCCCCGTCCCATCTTTTGGTCGACCGCCCCCCCCCCTTCGAAAAAATTGGCCGCGTATCTGCTCCTTTCGTTGCAAATGCCGTCAAAAGACGATAGTCTTTATCGGCTTTTGCGAAGTAAATGCCTCCCTTCGCTTTCCCGCTCACCTCTCATGTTGTTCCTCTTGCGTCGCGCTCCTCCCAAGGTAAATACTCCAAAGGTTTGCTTAAATCATTTTAAATTTCCCGCGTTCCACTGCTCCAAACCGGGTGTCTCGATGCGATCGCTGCCGTACGGCGAAGACGCTCGTTAATCTAGGCACCCTACTTCAACGTTTATAGAACCGCGTTTCCCTACTCCACGTGCGTTGCAAGCAGAACGTGGAATCTATCTAGTGGAACCTTGCGTAACTGTTGCCGGTTGATTTCTTAAAATGGCGCCAAAAGCTATAGTGGCGCGGGCGACAGCAGGCGACGGCGGAGTGAATTCTTTTTCTGCAGTTGATGAAGTATTTAATTTCGCAAAAGTCAAGCATGTTTGATTTTTTTATAAAGGAACACTGCAAATATCACTTCTGTATTGATTTGTTGTCTCATATTTGCGTAATGTCTTGTTCTTCTTCAACAATGTTGAGAAGTATGAACATTACACCGGACATAGACGGGTAGATTTAGCTGTGACTATATAAGACTATTGCGCAGGCATTGTTTTGCTTTGGCCGGGTGGCTGAATCGAGTCACAGACAGACAGACAGACATACAGACATACAGACAGACCAAAATTTCTGGGTTTAAGTAGCCCAAGAAAGACTATCGTCTTTAAAAAATTCCTGGCTACGCGCCTGGACAGGCAGTGTTCTACAGGCCGCGTCCCTACGTGAGGTCCAGGTAACTGCGGGAGCGTTCGAGCATGAGTTTGCGCGTTTTGTCGCCATTTGCCAGCGTAGGGACGAGATGATCGCGCTTTCTTTAAGATTACCCATTAAATATTTAATTCATTTTTTTGCTGTTTATTTTCTTCAGTAGTGTTTTGCATTTGGGGAAGCAAGCTTGCCGACTAAAGCAACTTGCAATTGTATCACTAGTAAATTGTTCAGACATAAGAGGTCTGTTGTCTAAAAACTGCCTCGGTCTTCTGCTTGTAGTGCTATTTCATCCCGTTCAGTTAGTAATCGCACAGTCTTTGCTTAGACACCGCAATATGGCGAATGACACGATGGCAGCTGTCAGATGAACGGAGATGTATCAGCACGCTCTCCCACATCGGCGATGGCTGTCTTAAAGTAAGCGCCGGTGAAACAAGCATGTTGTTTAACTGGCATGTTGTTTGGATCCCGCCAGGAGCACGAATTTTCCTCCATTTTAACTTCTTCCTGCCGTTCTAAAATTTATATTTTCACGCAATCAAAAGACGAGCTACCTGTCTTGGTGTGAGTGCGTGCATGCGTGGTTGTGTGCACGCGTAGAAGGCAAAATTACGTGAAATTCGCCCTCACGCACGTTTTACAAACAAGGGCACTTATTTAGGAACTTCAGGCCATCGCTAAAACTTGTGTCGTGATTAGTAATGAAGCATTACTCACGGCACAATACAGTGGCAACAAACTTGTCTCGTATTTCCTTTAAAAAACTGTCATCCGTGCACCGGATTGTGCTGGAAAGTGAAGAGGTAGACATATGTGGGCTATAATTTATTTCCCGTGCCTTTATTTTTGTAAACAGTGCGCTCATGCACGCTTCCTGTCTGGGAGCCGGCCGTTATGAATATCGCGTCGTTTGCTCCTTCGCGTGTTTTATTTCTTTTCGTCTGATGGCGCGATGAGACTCCCCTCGTTAACCTTTGATCGCGCCCATCTATTGAATTGCTTGCGATGTCCGTCGCAAGCTACGCTGACTTGAACGTCCGCGCTGGGCGCAAGTTAAGCGCGTATTTGACCTTTGGCAGGAAAACACGGCAACTATAATGTGTGGGGCTACGGTGAGCTTGCCTATTACCGCGCCACGAGGCATGTGTACAACGCTGTGAATAACCACATCTCCGCGCGCCGAAATGTCACCGCGCATTTCCGCGAGGCAGAAAATAGCTCGCGCCGCATGACTGACGCGGAATCCACAGCAGCGGCTATCTGACCTCCACGCCCAGTTCGTAAATATAGGCCGGCCATCGGCACCGTCAACGTGCTGCCTTCTTACGCAGCCCGCTGTAACGCGCTGGCCGTCTCGTTTGCGACCGTCCCGAGAAGGACGGCCGTGCGAGGGCGCCAGGCCGTCCCCGCGGACTTTCCCTGATTACGGCCGGACACGCCAAGAAGCGCTCAGGTCTCGCGCACCGCGGGGCCCGGCGCGCATAAACTCCACTTTCCGTTCCTCGCGCCTCGCCGGGTTCTTCCGGGCGGCGGCCACACGATCCGTACCGCGTGCTGGAGAAAGGCAAGAAAGGCGGCCTGCGCTGGCGGCCCACAGAGTTACGCACACACTTCGGTTCATGTCGGCTCGGGGTCCAACCAGTTCTCTCGGAGCGGACGGCTGACCTTGAGGCGCTCTCACGGCCCAGTGCACTTAGGGGTGCAAGTCCCGCCTCCCGGCTATGCCTGCGGATGAGCGAAGGTCTGCCATGATCTCAGGTGCTCTCGGACTCCGCCATCCCTGAGATAGCAACGGTCGGAAAGACTGAGGGTGTAACTGCGCTCACACATTTCGGCCATCTCGGCATTAGCAGGGGAAGCAGCGCCCACGCCACGGAAAGGTTGCGTGCCGAGTCATTTCTGACGCCGAAATGTACGAGACGGGAAGACCCCGCGAGGGAGAATGCAGCGTAGGTCACGCTGAATTTTTGAAGCGAAGGCGGGTCACGGGAGAGTTCCCGGGATTTGGCGCAGTTTAATGCGCGGAAAAATCCCTCTTGGAGAAAAATGAAATTTTTGTGGGGTCTAGTTCTTTAAAAGAAAACATCGGGCACATTTGAGGCAAAACATGAGTACACAACTGACAGTACCAGGCGAGGTTTTATTTCCACGTAGACGTGGGGTCGGCTTTTCCCGATGGCAGATAAAACAACGCGTTGAAAATTATGTCACAGAGAGGCGAGATACAAGTGCGCGGGGTGATCTCGGAGGCCGTGTTCCCGGAAAGATGGAAACAAGAGGCCTTGGCAGATGGCGCTCGAGCAGGGCAAACGCGGTAAAATTGAATCCAACCGAGCAAACCTCCGGTGAATTCGTCTGGGTAGGAACGATTTGGGAGGAGAGGAGTGGGCGTTTCGTGGCAGCGGAGGTACAAATCTATCGTCTTTCATAGACATTTGCAGCCACGCAAGCACATACGCGGACATTCTTTTCTTTTTGCTTTGAGCCATGCATGCACCGTATGTATGATATATTCCGCCTGTACGGGGTTTCGGGGCACGTTAAAGATCCTCACTTCGACTGAACGGATGCGTGACCGTATACCACGTTGACCAATATGTTTCTTTGGCGCATCTAGCCCAATTTATACTTCCAAACTGAATGCGAAGACGTTTCGAAAGTCGGGAGCTGTAATAGCGAAACAGACAGAACTGACCTGACACAACATGAACCCCAATATTAGCAGACGTTTCATCTCTCGTATAGCGCACATCACCAATGGTCCGGAATGCTCACATATTCCGCATTTCCTCTGGACTCCAGCCCTCTGTGTTGCTCTTTCTGTGACTCCTAGTGTGACTCCCGAGGCTTTTCCATTACCGTCTAGAGACCGGGGACCCCTCCAATTGCCGGGACCTCGGTAGGCTCGTTGCACCTTCTCGCTGAATTACTCGCGCTGTTCCGCGACATGCTGCGAGTCGTGACGCGCGCAATCGGCGCCTGCCGACCAACGCTCAGCAGCACCAAGTAGCGCTAGCACGACCCCTCGAAGGTCCCGTGGAAATTGGAAACCCGCCGGCGCGTGTGCAGCAATTAACGCGACAGAGCGGTGTCGTTAGCGGCCATATAGATCGATGGTGGGAGTGTCGGTAAAGAAGAAAGTCCCTGCCGGCGCTATAGGCTGCCTTAAATTGTGCCTGCACAGAGTATGAGGGAAAATGAAAGAGGACAAACATAAATGAAAGAGGATGAACAGACCTGGCCTCCAAGCTGGTATTATGTGCTCATATGCGTTAAAACTTGCACCGGCCGCTGTGGTCCTGATTGCGGCATTCGGCCCGGGTTATATAGCCAAGAGACATGAGGATGTTTTGTTTTGTATTGTTTTTTCTTCGTGGAATTATTGACAGCTTATGACCATTGTTTTCTGGCTGAGAAACGAGGGAACACAAGGGGAGCAGGCGCGAGGAAAAACATTTCAGCCTTCCCCCTTTCCCCGCAACATCGCGGCGAAGCAATTGCCTCCTGAAGAGGTGGTCGACCCGTTTGTCGTCGTTCAGTTGCACGGCCGAAATCGATGTCTATTTTATGCCTCGAAAGCGGGAGTGTTGCTATCATTGGCATTAACGCGTATAGTAACATTACGCGCTGACATTTACGCGTGTCAAAATATTTGAATCTCTTCCACGCGTCCTCCAAAATCCTGCCATTCTAACCCTGGTATTCTGGATCATTCCTCCACTTGAGCCTCCAGTGGAGGGGATACTTGAAATCGATTTCTCCATGCATAAGCAATGCGGAATCCTCCCCTCAGCCAAGTGGAGGGAGCAAATGGAGTGGGGGAGGAACTCAGAATACGGCCCTTAGTCTGCTTGTGTGACGTCACAAAGGCACCACAGGCGCTATAAGCCGACTTTCATCTAGTAACAGCGATAAAATTATTATTAACCCTCTTTAAAGAGATCACAATAAAATAAAGTGAAGAATAGACAATTGAAGGTAAATTGTTGCGAGGCACTTTTGTTAAATACCTAAAAGTATGTAACACAGACCTATCATATACTCCTCCCGTGACGCGGCAATTGCCATTTTTCCCTGACGTTATACCATCTACCACCCCAACCAAGGAGGTTAAAAAAACTCCATTAACCTCCTTGACTCCAACGAAACCCAATTCCACCACAGCAATTATCGTGCGTGCTGTGCGTCCTAGCAACTGCAGCGTCCGCAGCAGTGCGCGACGGGAAGTCATCGTTCACCTCCAGCCATTCGCACATAGAAACACCCTGCTCCCGCGGAACAGCGGAGGGCGTGCTCCCGTGACGGTCAAGAGGTCCGTGTTGGTTTAAAACCCTCATTCATGACATCTCATTCGTGAAGCCTCCCGCATTGTCCAGTTTACAGCTGTCCTGCGCAAAGGTTGATGCGCATCAGAGTGAGGGGGCGACGCAGCTATGCGACGGCCCGACGTTAGGCCTGACGTGGTGCATTGAGGTCTCCAGTCGTCAACCGGTACCAGCAGCTCTACGTACAGTGAGTATGACGTCGGTAAGCATGGCATATAAGGCTCAACTTAAAAGCTACCTAACGTCAAGCCTACGAACATAGCACGTTCGGCCTAACACCGCGCTTTTAGGTTCAACGCCGTCAACCGGTACCAACTGGAAAAAGTAGTTTACTGATCGTAGCTCAAGCTGCGGTGCGGGTTGACGTCGTAAGGCCTCAGAGCAAAGCGTTGGACCTAAGCTCTGGCGCATGCCAGCGAGATGCTGCTTTTATTCCAGCGAAGTGATGCATACCCACACGTTGCGCTGCTGAGCACGAGGTCGCGGGTTCGATTCCCGGCCGCGGCGGCCGCTTTTCTGATGGAGGCGAAAAGCAAAAACGCCCGTGTGTAGGAGATTTCGGCGCACGATAAAGATCCCCAGGTGGTCAAAATTAATCCGGAGCTCTCCACTACGGCGCGCCTCATCGCCTGCGTTGCGTCGGCGCGTTAAACCCCACAATCAATCGATGCATACCCACAGGGCGCACGTATACCTGCAATGGGGTGTAAACTGACAATGTGTTAAAAACAGGACTGTATGCTGCTGTAAATAGCGTTGCTGCAGACGCTGCAATCAAAAATTAATAGAGCGCAACCACTAGGAGGACGAAGCACAGCTAGGAAATTTGTGCCTGTGCTCTGAATCCTGTTCACGTATTTTGAAACCTACCGTTATACACCTACTGAGTATAAAAACCGTGGTGGGCCATAAACAGGAATTTACACTCTAAGAAATCCCCGTACTGCGTATTCATCACAATGCTCCAGAATGAACAATCTAAGTGGCCTAGTGTGAAAATTCGGCAAATGACGAAGCCCGACATGTGATTTAAATTTTAAAAATGCATGTGCGCAGGGACAACACCCAAGGCATGCAAAGCGTTCTGTATTGCGCAATGTTCCAGCGTGGATGCCGTTTATCACTCAAATTGAATGCTCGGCAGCGTCATTCGCCGAATTCGCACGCCAGGCCACATCGATTGGTCATTTTGGAGCGTTGTGGTGAGGACGCCCTACGGGGACTTCTTAGAGAGTGCAGCTTTAGCGCGATATTCCGAGGTCGGCGCAGCCAAATCGTTTGTCGTTTTTAGGGGAGAAGCTTTTTAGGGGCTCGGGCTGTCGGTGTCTTCTGTCGTCGCCTCCTGTAGTCACGGTACTAAGGCACCGGGACAATAGTTTTCCAAAGCCTCGCGCTAGAATGTAGCGCGTACTAAAACAACAGTGTATGATGGGTAAAACCGGTTTGAAATAAACTAACATGATTTAAAGATTTGTGGAACTCTCCCTGTCCGCTTCAACAATCGGCAAGCACAAGTAGAAGCTGTGTGTAGACGGGTTATAATTTGTGTTACACTCAAGTACCCACCGGCTCTCGACGCTAGCCCTGATCAGGTCGGGTGGTCGGTCGAAGCAAGAAAAGGCATACATACCTGTAGCATGGTGCCGGGTACTCGTTGGTCACCGAGGTCGAGCCCTCAGCGCTAGGCGCGGGCATTGCACTTCGCTCGCGTTGACCCCTGCCACTACCCAAAACTGGGACAGATGGGGCATGCAAATTGCTCAAATCCGGTTCAACGCAAGAGAGGGCCCCATCGCCTCAGCAAGCGCACGATTGCTCCTCCCACCGGCACTTCTCAGGCGCCCAATCGGCGTGCGCCGTGTGGCAAGAGAGAGGCTTACAATCTTCGAATATGCTTATACACTGCATGCTTCGCACCTCCCCAGGTTTCATGTTAGTGGAGATGGCCTGTTTTTTTTGTTTGTTTGTTTGTTTAAGTTCTAGGTCATGCGATAAGTGAAAAGTCCTCCTGCGTCATTAATGCGTGAACGTGCACGGGAATAATTAGCAAATTGATACGTCATCAGTGTGTCATTCGTTGGGGCGCCACATGCGATAAACTTCTTCCGGTCGTCCATAGGCTCGTCGGTTGTCGAGGGCCACACACACGAGCACGAGTCGCTTGGCAGGTAACCGACGAACGCTTCACGTCAAAAAGGCCGCTGAAGGTGTAGCGTCCTTCCTCGCCATTCGAACACTATTCTAATCCGAAACTTACTTGCACGAATGCTTTGCTCTGTGGACAGCCAATGCACTCGCCATTTGTACAAGTGCGGCACGCACACACAGCTGGCTGGCGCCGCATCTTTTCAAAGTGCTACGAGTTGTGCCGCGCCTCCGCCAGATGGCGCCACGGGTCCCGCGACAGAGAGAAGACGCAGTGAAACATCCCCCTCGCGAGGGGCACGATCAAATCCAGAGCATTTCCGGGGGCGCACGACGTTAAGTAGTTTGCGTTACGTTAATGTTGTTGCACTTGTGGCAACTGCTGACGAGATAGCGCTCGTCAGCAGTAATTTGAATGAGTCAACGATATAAGGCGCGTTCGTAGCGTCCCATTCTGTGTCGGCTTTGTGGCGCAGTGGGTAGAGCACCATGTACATTGCGTTCCGCCCGCAGGGTCGAGGGATCGAAACCGGGCGCCGGATAGTATTTTTTTTTTTATATAGTAGGGAGGGGTGCGGACAACGACGGTGCTGACTACGGACGTCAACGCGGGTGACATCGTGAGTTACTGAAATGCTCTGCATTTAAAATGGTACACCTACTGCGGCGAGCAAATCATGGTGTGTGGTTCTTGCGGTTCCTGTGCTGGTGATAACTACAGCTTTTGCAGCGCTTCCAGGCACGAAGGAAGAAGAGAAAGCGTTATGAATAAGCCCAGCAGCAAAGCCGGGAGTGCGTGCCGGAAGCACAGGAGTTCATAGCAAGTCAAGTGCACCAATTTTGAATTGTCGGATCCAACGACAGAAATTGTGCATTTGACTATGGCGTGGTCTCTGTGGTCACCGTAGCCTAATGGCCCGGCGCAGAACCAGCATGCATACGCATACTGAATGCGGACACAGAACATTGTTACGCAGTCGTGCACGCAATAGTTAAAATCGCCACACTCGTACACCGATACTGACTGTATAAAACACTACGGTAACCTGTGCTCCCACCGACCGTGATTAACACATCATAATTTGGATCGCGACCGGCGGGTAAGACAGTTGTGTACCTCTTTCGAATCGAACCTCATCCTTTTGTTCGGCACGTAATTAATCTTTCGTGTTGAACTGCCAGTGCTGCGGCGCTCTATAACGCCGATACCTTAACTGCGAGCCATCGGTTGAAAATTTTATTGTAAGCTTAGGAATGACCTTAGTTGGATGCACCGAGCATGAACTAATCAGTTCAGAATAGTCACCCAGCGTGCCGTTGCTCGGGGATGCAATCGGCTCCGTCGGCGTCTGCATTGTTTCGCGGCCTCAGCTTCGCGGATGCGGGATTCCCAGCACTGGCTGTGGGGGCGCCTTGACCGGCGCGCCTTGTCGGAAGCGTGTCAGTATGTTACGTGGACACGGCGGCGCAGGCGCTTGGCCTGTCAGTGGCTCACGGTGGCCTCTGCGCCGCCGTAAGGTCGGCTGCCTCCGAAAGGTTGCACCGTCGGCTTCGGCTTACGAAACCTCCTTTTAATCAACCTCGCGTGCCTCCTGAGCGTGGACAAGGCCGGCGGCGTTTTCAAGGACAGCCGCCGCTCCCCTTCCTGTACCTGGGACGGAGCCGTTGGAAGAGCATTTTCAATACCTCGCGGATTCCGTCGAAGTAATCAAAGGTGCGTGTACACAGCGTCTACGGGAGGGGTCTCGTTTTGGGTACCTGAGGGACAATCGTCGCGACGACGCTGTAGGGCTTACAATGGCCATTGTTGATAAAGAAGGACACTTGTGAGCGGCCGTAAAGGTGACCAACTAACCGACACTTTATTTTTCATTCCTATATTCGGAGATTAATTATTTCCCTAGCTCATTTAGTTTTTCTATCTCTGGTATTCCTTAAAAATGTTCGCGTATTTTGACTCACTGCTCATAAATTAACATTTCTCATCTATATTCAGTTAATGGCACTTTTCGGTTTATTTATTGTTTAATTTTTTGTACTATATACTGTTACCTATTACGGCTACACTCCGAGACTACCTTACGGTTCAGCTTCGCCGCAGTGCACTCAAGTGCATATTGGTCAAGCTGAACCATGGGATCGTCTTGGAGCTACGTACTTGTTGCGTGTGCCTCTCCGTTAACGTTTTCGTCGCGGATGATTTCGCTGCTCATTGCGTATTTGAAAACACCAAGGGAAGCCACAAAACGCCGCTGATCTTCGTGAGGGTTTGGACTATGACCCCGTCATTCCACGCATCGCCGCTCTAGGGAGAAAAAGAGGGGTACGAGGAAGGGAACGTTGGAAGGGAGAGAGGCAGAGAATATTTTATACAAAGATAGGGGGGGTGACTGGATTGTAGGGAGCATTGCGAGGTTTAGAAGCCTCGGTACAGGCCTCGGATGACGGCTTCCTGAATGATCCACAGGTCGCCTTGCTTCTCTTGCTTGTACGTGATGTCAGCCACTCTCCTGTATTCTTTTCTAATTTTGGTGCGTTGGGGGCACTCCCAAAGTATGTGGCGTTGGTAATTGATCATTTTGCATGGTGAAGGCAAAGGTGAAGGGGTTACTCTACTACAAGGAGTTATAGCCTAGCTGCTGGCGTGTCGAGTTTTCGGGCCTGTGCTTGTCGAAATTGCGTTTGCTGCTCTCGTGCTAGGTCAGGGTGCAGTGCTAGGGAGGAGCCAAATGAGAAGCCATTGTTCATCGGTATACGGGCGAGATCATATCCAGCGTGCTATTGAAGACCAGAAGAAAGCGACACTGCCTCCCACAGCTAAGCGCATTGCTCGCTCCTTCCAACCACCCGTGGAACGCTGACAGCGTTGCGCAGGGGTATGGCTTAAAGGGATGGAAACGCCTGTCATTTCATGAAAGTGCTGGTTTGGGTCTGTTAGTAGGGCATCGCAAAAGTTTGGAATCGCTGACACAAACAAGGACGAAGCAAGTGGACACACACAGGGCGCTAACTCACCACCGTGGTTGGAAGTTAGCGCCCTGTGTGTGTCCAGTCGCTTCGTCCTTGTCTGTGTAGCGATACCATACTTTTGCTCTCCCATTTTTTTACGCTAAGCGCCCCTTGGCGAACCGCGGTTTGTCGGAGTCAATTTTTCGAAGCACACTTTCGGTTCATTGGGACACGTGCGGTTAATGCGTACTCACGGCGACCACAGTACCTACTACGTGCAAATAAACTGTTTTACCTGATTTCTCCAACGCACAACCGTCAGTGATTAAGTTCGTGCGTGTCAACGTTCCTAAACGCGAAAGAACCCTTGGGTGCATTTCAGTTTAAGTATAGGCACATATAAAATGTAGGAAAATATGTTAATTAGAAAACTGCTTCATAAAAAAAATCACGCCATATCCACGGAATGAATGATGATAAGTGGGGCGAAGATCGAGAGGGGGAGATCATCGGTAACCGTAACTCTCCCGTGAAAGTTCGCCCATTACATCATTTTCGGAGTCAATGCTCCCAGGCCCAGACCTGGTGAAAGACCCCGCGCCATCGAGGACTACCCCGCACCTCCACCACAATTTGTCACGTAGGATGGGACACAACGGTAAAGAAAGAACTTTTATTTAGGGCGAACTTGTGCCCGAACAAGATTGATTGATTGATTGTGGTGTTTAACGCGCCAACGCAACGCAGGCGATGAGGCGCGCCGTAGTGGAGGGCTCCGGATTAATTTTGACCACCTGGGGATCTTTATCGTGCGCCGAAATCTCGTACACACGGGCGTTTTTGCTTTTCGCCTCCATCAGAAAAGCGGCCGCCGCGGCCGGGAATCGAACCCGCGACCTCGTGCTCAGCAGCGCAACGCCTTAGCCACTGAGCCACCGCGGCGGGTCCCGAACAAGACGAGAGGAAACGAGCAAAGGTCCTTGCGTCTCGTTCGATCTCCGAGAACGACTGCCTGCGTTCGTGGCGTGATCTCTTGCGTGATCTCCCCCTCGCAGTGCACGTGCGCTCGCGCCTCCGTTGGCGAACACAGACAAGCTCGCGCTCCCGGTGCCGAGTTTGCGCTGCCGGTTGCAGCCGGTTCTTGCGCGTGCAACGCGGCCCACTTTGCGACATCTCCGAAAGCATGCGGCGGTCACGTACCACGAGACACAAGGGATGGACAGACCCATGACTTAAGGAGCTTCGCCCCTAAAAGTATTTCTCAGACGTGCACGGTTGTTACTAAATCTTTTCGTCAGATGCCATCCGCAATAAGAGGCGTTATGTGACGCCTGCAGTTACGAGGAGCATGGGCAGACCGGGAGGCCTATAGTTCAACCGCCTTATAGGGAAGGGGGTTCTCAAATCATTCGTGGCTTTAGCTCTGTAAAAATGGGCAGTAGCAGTGGTATTAGTGCTCAAGATATATCCAACTGTCGCCGTATTTTGCCTTCTTTTTCCACTAGAAATAATCCGGAAGTACGCAAAACTGCCTTACGCAGACCCTACGTCAGAAATGCCTCTTGGTTGTTGCAAGCAGTGACATAACGACATTTCCTTTCAGTTTGGGAAATGACCCGCCGCGGTGGCTCAGTGGCTAAGGCGTTGCGCTGCTGAGCACGAGGTCGAGGGTTCGATTCCCGGCCGCGGCGGCCACTTTTCTGATGGAGGCGAAAAGCAAAAACGCCCGTGTGTACAAGATTTCGGCGCACGTTAAAGATCCCCAGGTGGTCAAAATTAATCCGGAGCCCTCCACTACGGCGCGCCTCATCGCCTGCGTTGCGTCGGCGCGTTAAACCCTACAATCAAATCAAGTTTGGGAAATGGCGGCGTGCTGAATTTCTGCGATGTTCTCTGGACATGCTGATAAAAGCATGCAACGCGAGTGACGCCATCATGCACATGACGACATAACCCGGCGTGATATGCGCACGATGTCAGGTTATGGTACGAGGCACAAGGCATGAGAGCTTCATTGTCTGCTTCGCTGCCCAGCAGTGCGGCCATTTTGGAGTGTCACAGATGCTCCCCTTCCTAAAAAGGTCAAGCTTCAAATCGTGATGGCGTGACTATGCCCTCTCGCTGAAATGATCGCCGTATACTGTGCATGAAGGGGCTGCGTGGTACTGTCTCTTGTTGCTGCGACTAACTGGCACGCTGGGGCGTTTAAACCAGATGCGTCTTGGTGCGGTGAACGGATGGGTTATCCGTGCCGACCCAGCAGGACCTTGGCTCCTCACCGTGCCCTTAAGGCGCGAATATACTCCGACTTTCCCGGCGTACGGGAGCGCGGCCGCGCGGTCGGCGACGTCACGTCTGCTAGGCTACGCCAGCGAAATTACTACCATGTGTACACTCCAGCTGTGCCGGCGCAGCGCAGCCAGCGTCGCTTCCGGCTGGCGCATGCGCAGATGGTTTTGCGATTAGTGCGCCAGCTGCCCTGGAATGTACGAAACGCTCGGCCTAAAGCAGAGGCGCGCGTTTCTTTTTTTTTTTTTTTTCGTGCCTCCGCAAACCCGGTTGTGTGCCGCGCTTTTGCGACAGTGCGCACTGAGTTCCATTGCTTGAACCGTTCTCCGTGTCTTTTTCTGTGTGTCCGTGTATTTTCGCGCACTTGTGTCCTGATCATGGCCTGGGCGTATCCTGCGCGCCAGAAATTGGCGCTGGCATTACTGGTTCATCGGCTGCGGCGTAAGCGGAAGCGGTCGATGTATATCCGCGAAATATTTGACCAACGCCAAATATACGGCGAGTACCACCACCTCGTCCAGGAGCTGCGACACTGCGACCCCGAGTACCATTTCAAGTACTTCAGGTAAATCATTTCATAATCTTCGTGTGTCTTATGCACGATTGACGGCAACCCGGTCGGGGAATCAGGAACAGCTGTCGAGTACATTGACGTGCCCAAACGCTAAGAAAATGGTGACAGTGAACGACAAAAACGGGACAATTAGAAATAGGTACAGCGAAATCGAATTATATTGGTCTAGTTCGTCCTGTAAAATATTTGTGACATCTTTAGGGACTGTTTAGGAATATAAAATGTATTTATAGCTGTGCTCAATTAACGTGGAATCCCATTGTACTCACGCAGGATGACAAAGGCATCGTTTGACCAAATCCTAGGCTTGGTGTACTACCGGATCCTCCACGCACCCACACACAGGAGGCCTATCTACCCTGCCGAAAGACTGGCGGTCACTTTGAGGTAAATGCTCTACCTTGCACTTGATACCATTTGACGAATTTATCAAAATATATGCACTATTTTGCTATTTCCCTTTATTGTGCGTTATTTCATTCCTTTAGTGTTGAAATAAAAATGTATCTATGGGTATTTCAGCGTAGGTATTTCAAACAAAAGACGGACTTGAAAGTTCTGTTGTACAGTTCTAAAATGGGCCCACATGCCTTCGTGACAGGTTCCCTTTCATTGGATCTCCTTTGTCGTTCTCAGCTTTATATCAAAACAATCAGGGTGAGGGCCAGTGCCCTTGGTAGTGTTTCGGTGTTCGACGACTCTCCCCCCCCCCTCCCCCCCCCCCCGGCCGGAATTATCTGAGCGGTGCGTACCCCCACTGTCCCATCCTCATTTCGGAGTTTTGTCGTCGACACTGTGCATGCAGCGCATCGGTAAATAAATCTGTACATACAAAATAAGAAAATTCGATAACGCAATGAATGTGTAATATGCTTGCGCGGTGGCTATCTTTCCTTTTAGGTTTATTTTGCCGCGTATAACGCCCCCAGAAAAATATTTCTGTGTATGCCACTGGTAAGGGCAACGCAGTTAGCTGTTGCACCGCATTCGTGTTTATTTTGCATAGAGCATCTTTTACATGTAGTTCTTTTTTAATTAATTGAAGTTTTGGTCCCCCTTTTTTTTGTAGGTTCCTGGCTACGGGTGGATCGATGCAAGAGATCGCCTTTAACTTTAGAATTCACCCATCAACAGTGTCGGGAATACTGAAGGAAACGCTGCCAGCCCTGTGGGATTGCCTTGCTCCGACAGTCCTCCGAACACCCACGGCAGCCGAGTGGGCAGAAATTGAAAAAGAGTTCAGCTCGAAGTGGAACTTTCCTGGGTGTATCGGGAGTGTAGACGGCAAGCATTTTGCCATCAGGTGCCCGGAGGACAGCGGCTCCGAATTTTATAACTATAAGGGATTTTATTCCTTATTAATGCTTGGCGTTGCTGATGCTAGTTACCGCTTTATTATGGTTGACGTTGGAGCCCAAGGCAGGCTTTCAGACGGTTCTTTCTTTCGGGAGAGCACCATTAAGGAACGTTTGGAGTGCGGTAACCTGCAATTGCCACCAGCAGCATCCAAGTGGCCGCTCTGTTTGGTGGGCGACGCGGCATTCCCTTTGCGGACGTATTTAATGCGTCCGTACCCTGGACGAGGACTCAATGAAAAAAAGAAAGTTTTTAACTACCGTCTGTCGAGGGCGCGCCGATGTGTTGAGAATGCCTTTGGCATTTTAGTTTCTAGGTGGCGCTGCTTTTTGGGAACATGCAGTGGCGACCTGGAGCTGCTAACGGACATGGTGAAAGCTGCAGTATGCCTGCACAACTTTTTGATGCTCGACGCGGCATACTGCCCAGTTAATTATGGAGACAGTGCCACTGGCGAACTAGTTCGTGCAGGTAACTGGAGGGAAAGTGTTGTGCAGAACAACACGCAAAGCTTGTGCACTAACAACCGTTCTGCACCAGCTGCTATGGCAATCAGGAACCAGATTGCGGACCACTTCATGTCTCTGGAGGGTTCCCTACCATGGCAGCTGACAGTTGTAAGGAGAAGCTAAGCATGACCTGTCTGCGGCGACACCACCTAACGGTCGAAAAAGAATTTTTGCTCACTTGCGTGATTGTGCTCATAACTTTTTTGTAAATAACCCCCACACCCACCCTTGTGGTACATTTTTCTAACGTGCTGTTTTCTTGCATTCATTCCTTGTTAATTTGACATTAACCAAAATATGCCTTCGCTTGCAAACGCAATTTTTGGTGTTGCAATTTCTGTCATTTTATGTAACTGACATTAAGTAACAAACTGCCTAATAGGACACATAGTTTGTATTCTATACTATGATGCATTACTGAAGACGTACAATGTTGTGATAAAGAATTTCGGAGGGCTCAGGTGCAATGTTTCCCAGTCTTTATTTTGTACTCAAGTGATAATGAAAAAAGCAATAAAAACTTGATTACTTGACTTGCGATGTCTCATCACTATTGATTTAATGTGTTCACTGATACACTTCCAGAACGATACAAAGTTTTCACTTCACACATCTTCGTGTAACGTACACCAGATAGCAAAAGACAAAAAATGCACTGAACGCACCAAGCTGAAAAGGCAGCTGTATACAAAGAACATGGCAGCAATGAGCAGAGGATATAATTAGGTTAGAGAACAAAATAAAAAAATGATAAAATTCAACACAATACTCCCAGCAATCATTTAAACGGGATGTTTCTGAGAACACAAAGGTGAAACAACACATTAGTTACATGAAAAGGCTATGAACGCACAAGTAAAGACTACTCGTCTAGTAAAGTGAAGTCACACTACTCGTCGTCCTCAAAATCTGCAAGTAAACCCATTATTTGTGCTTTGCACTTTGCCGCCTTCTTTTTCGGCATTCTGTCCAGGCTGAGACCTACAGACATGCCAAACGCCTCATTTTCCGTCATTTTTTGCTTCAGCTGCCCGAGCAGCTCATCTTCAAAACTCTCAGATTTCCTGCCTCTTTTTCCCACTACTTTTGGTGGGGCCTCGCATCTGGTCGGCTGAAAGCCCGTTGCAGCAGCACCACCACCCCCTTCCGTAGACGCCGTCGCCTCCGAAGAGCTGCCCTCGGTTAACGGTGAAGCAGGGCTGGCCAGCATACTGCCGAAGATATCTTGTGCCGTCTCGCCTGGGTGTTCATTGGGTGAACGCGGTGTGACGTCCAGGCTGCACACAGTCCTATAAGGAACAAGAATTTTTTTTATTATGACGCCATTTATTCAGTGTTCAATTGTTTTACCCTACTTTAAGGTTGTGTGTAGTGATAATATGGCTTTAATAATATTAGCCCACCATCAATATTACAAACTACGTTCTGCATGGCATGCATTACCACTTCCCCATAGGGGTGGCCGACTGGTCGAATAACCTTCCGAATAATCGATGAAAAGTTTAGTCGCGACTAATTTTTTAGTCAGTTAATTGATTTAAGCCTCCTGAGCCTCTGGATAAAGGCCTTACGCCTTTAACCCAGCATTTGACTAGGCGTTTTTGTTGTGGTGTTTGTTTCACGTACCAGCGTTCTCCCTTCCCATTACCAACCCTTTAATTGACGCATTAACTCCTGCATTGCTTTTGTACATATCGTCGCAGTCACTTTCAACGATTTCTTTTTGTCCCGTTCGCAGCCGAAGGGGGAATACACGCCGCGCACCTACGCCCTCAACATGTTTCCCGAAGATGACCACCCGCGTCGATCTCCAACGGAGAAGGCTGCCGAGAACAGCACACGATAGTGGGGGTGCAGATGTGTGTAGGCTCCGTGGGCGAGCTTTGCGAATGTGAAGACACACAACGTTTCATTGTTAAATTACGAGACTATAGTGGAGAAAACGTAGTGCACAAACTTTTCATGCTTGCGTGCTCATACAAAAACTCACTTTCTCGGGCGGCCACAATCCTTGTAGAACTCCATCGAATTCGCAAACTCCCAAGTCTGTTTCGCCACGTAAGGGCTGCCGCTCCTCTTCGACATTTCAATGGCCTTCAGCTCCCTCGTGTATCGGTCTCTCAGCCGCTTCCACAGCTTCTGACAGTCGTCAACTGAAAAAAAAAAAAAAAATAAAATTGCGCACCCAACTTGACTTCTTGATTACATAGGCTCATACAACAGCACAACCCCGCCAGCACCCGGTCGATGTATACTAGGTGCCAGCTCAAATAAGAAGGCTATGTAAAAACACAAAGTAATTACATGAGATCATTACTTCCTACATAGACAAACACACACGGAACTTACCTGTGGAGAGGCCGCAATCCAGACGGATCTGTTCCCACGCGTTGTTTTTCCTCAGCTGGTCGCGGTAGTCAAGTCGCTTCGTATCATATACACAGGGGTGCCGCCGTATGGATTCGATGAGGGACTCCACCACGGCATTGGAAACATCGCTGTGATTCGGAGCTTCCATTGCGCACTTGTCGAGCGGTCGGGCACAACCAAAAAGAGCGTGCCGAGAAAACAGTCGAGCAAACAGACGCGCGCGCGCGCTGTACGGGTGGTCCAGACGGGTTGGCGAGGTGCATGACGGGATACGGGGCCGCCGGCGGCCCGGCGCAGCCCGACGTTTCCCGCGAGGAATAGAGACATGCCCTATCCCGACGCCCGTGCCGCGGAACCGCGCCGAACTCCGTCCGACACGCCGGCGGTTATCTTACGCCGGAGTGTAGAGGGACCGGCATTCGCCGACGTAGCGTAACCGTGCCGCGCGCGCGCGCGCGCCTACGCTACGTCGGAGTATAAACGCGCCTTTAGACCGTGCCGAATTTTTCCACGGCGGCGATCCAGACGTCAGTATCAGAGTCCAAGTTGGGAAGGTCTCGTCTCGTACCCCGTGCCTGCCACTGAAGTGGCGCTTCTTTCTAATTTCAGCCACGTGTGCCCTCTTGTGTCTCTGGGCGGGCAAATGCAGAGATCTCTGCGGGAGTTGGCTAGGTTGTGAGCAGTCTCCTTTCTTTAGGAGGCACACGTGAGAGCAGGCGTTTTAAATGCAGAGCATTTCTTTAACTCACGATGTCACCCGTTCTTGGCGTCCGTAGTTGTCCGCATCGCTCGCAGGTGCGCCCTGTCGGCGCGATGGTGCCGTGATAAAGGCGGTTGTCGGCGAGGCTGGAACCAAGGAGGTTGTATAGAACTTCTGGAGTGGAGATGGTGCTCGAAAACTGACGCCGACGGCCGCCATCTTGCCGTGGGTAGAAAACTCGTTCCGCGGTATACAGTCGTCGCATAATGTGCTTGATTTTGCATCGGGTTACGTTATATTTTTGCTTCCGTTCTTTTTTTGTTTTCTTTTGTTTTGTTTTGCAAGTTGATTCTCTCATGCGGCTACCTTCAAGCGCACCGAGCTTTTCTTGCGCGCGTTCATTTCGCCGCATGTGGTTTCGGTTATGCTCCCCTCTCCGTGTTTCTAGTTAAGCGCTTCGCAAGTCGCCCGTGCGTGCGCCGGGGGCGCACACATCTGGTAATTTTTTACATTCTTGGGCGCAAACAACTAAAATAAACAGTAGAGACAATGACATTTTTTACTGCCCCATGTGTCGTTCTTCCGATTTCTCTCTTGCCAAAGAGCAGAACTCGTGTTCGTTCGATCTTCGTTCGCGGATGGATGCTCCAAAGGTGTAGAAAGCAGAAATGGTTTGCTCGTGCGTCGCGTTCGGCTGCGCTAATCGCGCGAAGAAGGCGTCGGGGATCACCTTTCATCTGTAAGTACTGAGGGTATCTGTTTGTTTTGGGTTTCGAGGGCATTACTAGTATTATAACGTTATGAGTGCACATTTGCCTGCGTGATGTAAAGGGAAAATGTGCCGTAGCACCTGCCGTCCGCTTACTGAGCATACCGTACGCGCTTGTTTACGCAGATATGCGAATGTTTTCGCTCGTAGTTGTGGTGGTCCTGTAGTCGCTTGGCTGCGCGAAATCACATGTTTGTAAATATGTGGGGCGAATTTTTTCATATTCTTGCGGCATTTCATAATTCCTAAACCTTGTTGTAAATACCTCCTGTACATTTCCTCTTAGTTTTGCGGTGTTTTGTGTTTATTGAAATTGTATTGCTCAGAGTTCCATTTATATTTGTGAGTGCATTGTGATTTTTCACTTTTAATATTCTTGCGGCATTTCATAATTCCTGAGATTTGTTGTAAATACCTTGTTTTGTGTTTCCTTAAATTGTATTCCTTATAGTAACAGGTATATTTTTGAGTGTCATGTGATTTTTTTTTCTTTATGTTCTCACGCATTTCATAATTCCTTAATTTTGTCCCATGCCTTCTGTAAAGTGCACGCGGAATAAAAAAAACCTGCTTTAATGTGCTTCAGTGGGTGCCAAATCCATTTCGCAAAATACGATTGAAAAGCTGGAAATAGACCCGCCGCGTTGGCTCAGTGGCTAATGCACTGTGCTGCTCATCCCTAGAACGCGGGTTCGATTCCCTGCCGCGGCGGCCGCTTTTCTGGTGAAGGCGAAAAGCGAAAACTACTGTGTGAACGAGATTTCGGTGCACGTTAAAGATTCCCCAGGTGGTCAAAATTAATCCGGAGCCCTCCACTACGGCGCGCCTCATCGCCTGCGTTGCGTCACCGCGTTAAACCCTACAATGAATCAATTAATCAACCAATCAATCAATCAAAAGCTCGTGCTTAATTTGGTCTTCTTCGGCAAGGGCAAAACTGGGCATGTTGTTTAAACCAGAAAACGTGCATTTGCACTACATATAAAGATTACAATATCCTGATGGATATGATTCTTGCAGTACTGCTTAAAAACCATTCGAACCGCTACTGCGTTATTATTTATTAATCATTAATGAATAAGCATTCATTAATCCTAGCAACGCCGCCAAAAAGAAACAAGCGTCAAATAATCGCGCTTTCGCGTGTCCCGCACCTCCAGCATAAAATCGCGGCTAATAGTAACCTTATAACGCGGAATCTCTTGCCATGGCACGCAACATGAGGTAATTTTAATGTTACGGGGGCGGTCTATAGCCTTAGCTATACCGAATAAACGTTTATTGAAATAAAATCAGGGGTGGTTCCTTTAGCATAGCGCTGCGCGTTTTCCCGCATCGACAGCTCTGTTGACCACCGTAAGATATACACACGCGAACTCGCTGCTTGAACCATATCTTACGTCAAAACCTTACGCGTAAGGCAAAATTCAGTTTGCCCTCAAATATCGTAATCGATAAACTAGCTTACTGTCGTTTTCTCTCTTGTAAAGCAAAAAAAACGCGACCGCACTTAAGCGTCCCTGACAGCGCAGCGCCTTTTCTACCCACGGCAATATGGCCGCCGACCGGTTCGCCTGGCTTCACCTCCCCGCGTTGCCCGCTATGGGCGGCCTCCACTCCAGAAGTTTTATACAACCTCCTTGGCTGGAACATTATCTCTATGGCTGGAACACACTCATCGCCGCGCTATCTCGTCAGCCCCGCTCCTTCTCGCCTACTCTCCGCTCGCATCGCACGCTCTCTCCGCGGTCGGTTCGCGCCCAACAGGTGGGGGCGCGCGCGTCGCGGGATCAACAACATCTGTGGCGTGATCGTGAAGTCAGCATCGCGCGCGCGTGGCGCGATCTTGGCGTGATAAAGGCGGCTGTCGGCGAGGCTGGAACGCACTCATCGCCACGCTCTCTCGTCAGCAGTTGCCACAAGTGCAACAACATTAACGTAACGCAAACTACTTAACGTCGTGCGCCCCCGGAAATGCTCTGCATTTGATCGTGCCCCTCGCGAGGGGGATGTTTCTTCCATCAGGAAAACGGCTACCGCTGGCGGGAATCGAACCCGCGTCCTCGGGCACAGTTTCTCTCTCTGCGTGTATATATATAACATTCGTCCATCACGAGCGTTCCTAATTTCGGACTCGGCACTCCCGCTACCACTTTGTCATTTTTTTTTTTTTTTTTGCGTACTTGTCCTGCATGCCAAATTCGTAGTGCGGGTGTTTCCCATCTCGCGGTTACCCGAGTCCGTAACTTTGCGAGTACCGGAGACCCGATGTCACGTGTTTGAAGCCGTATTCTTTGGCAAAGGATGCAGAACGTAGAGCCAGGTCACTTGGAACATTGCGGACCGTTGGGACGGACAACTACATCGGGAATTTTATGCCTCGCAAAAATTAACTTCCAGTGAATCATGACTGTATTCGTAGTCAAACCCATCAGTTTGGCCGACTCAGTTTACCCGAAGAGGTAGTCGGTGACGATTAGGCACCATGCTCCTCTAACGAAGAAGAGGTCCTCGTCGACTCGCTGTCAAGGCCTCTCGGAAAACTCCGTCGGCTGCAGCGACATCTTTCACTTAGGCTTGTGCCGAAGGTAGGTACGGCAAGACATTATGATTGTCGATGTCGGTCTTAATAGCAAGTCACCAGGTAGCGTTTATTGCGCTAGCGAAGCACTTGTCGATGTCTGCGGCCTTCGTGCACGCCGCGTAGAGCTTACTCTCGTAGCTTGTTGGTTCCGATAATCGGAACGCCAAGCTGGCGGCGAAGTTCGTCACGTTGTTGCTCCTATTTTAGTTCGTCGAAGAAAATCGTTGAAACTGGAGCGAAGCTAACAGCTGTCTCAGGTATCATTCGAACTTTCTCCATAGCTTATTCGTCTCTCTGCGGCTTACCTCTCCAGGGCATCAGCTGCTATCAGCTCCTTCCCAGGGACATAAATAATTTCGTATGCGAAACACATTATGCAAGTCCGCATTGTTTGTAAACAACGCGTGATATCATCGACAGACTTTGAACCAATAAGCGGAGAAAAGGACTTGTGGTCATTCTCAAAGCAAAACGCCGTCCTGGGAACGTTGTTATTGAACTTCTCGCGTGCCCAGGCAAGAGTCAGTCCTTCTCCTTCTATCTGAATGCTCCGGAGGTATAGGCGATGACCACGAAGTGAGTGGCCGTCTTCTTGCTTTTGACGCGAGACGGCACCGAGACCATCGGATGACACCTCTTCTACGATTTCACTCAGCTTTAATTGATCTGCACGGCTGGAGCTGGGCCGAATGCATTCTCTTGTGCGATCTCCCAGACGAACTCCTGCTTTAAAAAGAACATGATGGACAGTAGCTGCAGAAGTTGAGCCATGTTCGGTACTAAACGGCCAAGGCATAGTCATGAGCTTAAGTTTACAGACCACAGGAGCGGTGGCCAAAACTAACCGCTGCGCTGTCTGGTTGCCTGGGCCTGCTCTTGAGACAGCGCAGGCGCGGCCAATCGGTATTGCCTGCAATGCCACTATCACTTGCTCCTTCGGGACTGCCTATTGCTTCGGTAAATCAGTGCCAGGGGTACTACGCCAGTTAGGGCAACAACATAGAGTTTCTTACAGGATATACTAGGGGGGAAACTGGCTCTGCCACCGCATGTAACCATGGGAACTGGGAACAGTATAGTTTTCTTGTTTTCAGCTTTCCTTCGTAATTGGTTTGACTTCTAACGTTAACGTTATCGCGAATGTAAAAATATGTAAAGCGCAGTGAAATCGACAATAAAATTGTTTATTTACGCAGAAAGAAAATAAGAACAAGTTGTAGCACTAAAATAAGACACTTTTTTATTTTCTGTTTGTTTTTGTACCTGTCAGTCAACCCACAGCTTGACGGACGCTTCCAGACGAACTGCATTGTTCACCGCAGTGTAAATATTTCGTCATATGTACACAACGTTTACGTACTGTTCTTATTCTTATTGTTCTTTTGAAGGAATAATGAAACGATTATAATTTGCCTTCGTGAGGTATTGCGGAAGTTAAAAGCATTTTGTAACAGGTGGCTTGGTGCGTCAAAATCACAGACGATCGTAGAAGGTAATGTTCACCTAAACATACAAAGGGGAACCAAGAACGGAAGAAGTGCGCCTTATTTTACTGGTACGCGGCGTGTTTTTTATTTATTTGAAAATAAACAATTTTATCGACAATTTTGCTGTACTTTACGTATATTCACATTCGCCTAAACGTTATAGGTCAAGCCAATTACGAAGCAGATCCGACCGCTGTTGTCTTCCCATTATTCCCACGGCGAAACCGACACCCTCCAGTGATTTCCAATGATGCCAGCGCCAGTTTCTCCTCTATTATACCTACGAAACTCTTTGGGGAACACTACCGGGCACTGCCCCATCTGCGAAAACGGTGGTACTCTGTTGCTATACGGATACGGTGCTTCTCTGGCACAGTGCGTTGTAGCTACGTCGGGCTCGTTACCTATTTATTAGCTCTTCTGAATTACATGAATTTCCATTGACGGCAACTATACACCGGGCACTAATATAGCATCAACTGATCTACGCATTCCTTCCAATAGGAAGCTATGCCTCTTACTTTTTATGTTACTTTTGTTGTGTTATCTACAGTACTTTTATTTGCTTATAGCCCATGCGAATCATTAACTCTACATAATAATTTTTGCAAAGACAAATGCAATTTTGTACATACGTGCCAATAAAAAATGCGCAAAAACTACCACTATTGTTTTCAAGTTCAGATAAATGTAATTCTAAAATATAGTTAGCATGCATTTCGGTAGCTGCTGAGCAGCCCAAGCCTTTCCCCGTTTCAATGGTGTCATTTCGCAATGGTGTCCTCGAATACTAAAGGCTGCGTTGTACTTTAAAGAATTAAATAGCTGGGTGTTGCCGAGAAATTAGGAAGCGGAAATTATGGGCACAATTATGGGCACAATTGCTCAGGAACGTCTGGGTTCCCGAGCAATTAAGAAGCGTGGGCTTTATTAACATCAAAAATCGCAAACCAGAGAGAGTTCAGCCCTCCGCTAAATTTTTTACCGTGAATTCAGTAGTATATGATGCAATAATTATGTGGCGCCGGTGTTGCGGTAGAGGCCGTTGCAGACGGAGCCTAGGTTATTTCGCTAGTGTAGGTTATTGAGTATATACTCAATAACCTACACTAGCTTGTCCAAGACGATTTTGGAGGCGTAAAAGCGCTTTGCGAGCTGAGAACCATAACTGAACTATTTGATGCGGGCCAGGCTTACCACGAGTAGGGGCAGCCATTTTGCTCGCCCATTTGAGAAAAATAGTTGTTTGTACTAATCCTGAGCATCGTTTAACAAGACAAACGTAATAAGCAACATCAACTAATATTACTTTTATCGGCTGTACCAAGCATAAAACGCCGAACGCATTGGATTTGCTCAGAGCTCTCGGTGGTGACGGTAAAGCCTGTGCCGGTAAGTTACCGTTCACGGTAGCGTCTAGAGCATGCGCAGTCGACTCCCCCAAGCACGGTAGACGATAACGCAAACACGGTAACGGTGAGCTAAAACTCCCTCTTGTCGAGCGTTATACCGACGCCTTCAATCCGCTCGAGCGTATGCCGAAATCGCTCGTCGTGTTCCAGCTTTGCAAAACTCCAGGTGAGGATGTCGTCCATGTAAGAGGTTACCCATTGAAGCCTAGTAGAATGTCATTCATCCGTCGATGCAAGTAGTGTCAGGGGTGGAGCAGGTGATGAAGGGCAAGCAATTACCAAAGGGCGTTACAAAGGCGGTGGCACGTTTTCTCCTCTCAGTACACGGGATCTTTCTTAAGTCCGAAGTTGCGTCGATTTGAGCGAATCATGCGGCTTCTCGGGGCATATAAAGGGTGTGCTCAATGCGTCGAATGCAACTCGCGGAGTACGGGATTTTAAGCCACTCGCAGGGCTCGGACTTGTTTCGTTCCGTGTGACACGAACTATCACATGGAGCGCCTCTTGTCCCTGCGAGAGCGCGAGAGGGCAATATGGACCGGTGCCCCGGGCAACTCGTCGGCTAACATTTCTGAAGTCTCCATTAAGGAACAAGCCATTGTTGCAACTCAGCCAAATGAGGCTGAACACGGGGACTTGCCGGGGTACACCAGCAGTTAGGTGCTTGTCAAGCGCCCAGGCGGACGACGAGGAGCGTGAGGAGGATGGGGCGGCACCTGTCCCGGATGGACTTTTCGGCTGCAGTTGTCGAGGCGGACGCCGACGGGTGTAGCCCGAAAGAACCCATTCCCGTTTGACCCCTTCCCGTTTGAACCCATTCCCGAAACGCCCTTCCCGCTTGACCCGTCCCGTGTGAGCCCGTTCCCGAAACGACCTTCCCGCTTGGGCGCTTCCTGTTTCAGCCCGTTCCCAAAACGCCCTTCCAGTTACAACCCGCTCCCAAAGCGCCCTTCTAATTTGACCCCGCGTCGTTCGAACCCATTTTTATTTCTGGAAATATGCGTTACCGTCTTCGAAACTGTTCTCGAAAATGTGCTTACAAGCAACGGGTCATGCACCGAAAACTTGTATGCAGGACATTTTCCGGAATCGACCGATATTTCCGGCAGATAAAAGTTTCTGAATGCCTTAGGCCGATACTGCCCTTTTGACACAAAATTTGTAACGGCGAAAGTGTACTAGAAAGATACCCAATATCTTGAGTAATGCACGCATTGGATTTTTCGGCAGTTGGTGTTCGTACGTGCAGCAGAAATTTATTTATCAGCCACTCGTATGCTCATTGTTTGGAGCGTAGCTTTGTCTTCGGGTTCGAGAAATCTAGATCAAGGATGTCCGTAGGAGATACTTTAAAAAAGGCAAAAACATGTGCATAAATCTGAGAATTGGCTACTAATGCCTTTCCTGCGTGAGTAATGGGCAGATTTTTTATTTATTTACCGATACTTTACGGCCTGGTCGGGCTCAAGCAGGAGTGAACATAAAACACATCAATATTGGTTGCCGTAGTTTAAAAACGCCCAACACAAATAAGTAAAAGACATAAATATGTAAAAGACGCAAAGAGGTCCGATCGCAAGGGGGTCCGAACAACGATATGCATTCTAATGTATTCCAATTTTAAAACACCACGATTCAACCAGAACACACATTTCCAATACGTGGGGAAAATTCTTCTAACGATACCGAGTTCCTGTTCGTTCAGATTCCAGTAAGAAATTGCACGAGGAAACAAAGAGAACTTTCGAATAGCAATTCAGCTGATTGGCTGCCTAAAATTCTTACTATGATGTCTTCTCGCTAAACGTCTGAAAGGCCCTTGGAGGTAGTATTCCCGCGACAATTTTAAGTTTCTGTAGTAAAAAAAATTAAGCTAGAGACGACCCTACGCCGCTTAAGTTTCTGAAGGTTTGCTCTATTATGCAAATTGAGCATACTAAAGTGACGGGAATAAACAGAATCAATAAAACGCAAAGCTAAGTTTATAATTTTTGCCGCTTCTCATGACTGCGATTTTTTATAGCCAGATGTGACATATGTATCCAGATACATAGGGTTACTTTATTTTTATACATCCTTTTATCTTTTATAGTTTTCATTTGTTTCTTTTCGACATTAATGTGCAGTTGAGCTATTTTAACGATTAAATGTGTTAGTCCGACAAATACGGTTTCTTTCATAGTGAGGGTGTTTTGCGATTTTTTATTTGGGCTTCCGCGGCGCTTTTCTGGGCTTTTTAATTTTATCATTTTTGGTAACGGAGTATCAGATAGTTTTGATTTATTTAGTTCACTTTTAACGTTTGTTGTCTTTTCTGGAGAGGGAGTTTCAAATATTTGTTTTTATTAGTTATTTACTCGTCCTTTGAGGAATATCTTGAAGCTTGAGTTAAAGTTAGCTCTAGAGTGTGGATAAAATATATGTTTGTGTATAAACCCTTGGTTGATCGTGTGTGTTAGTAGTTCCTCCTGACACTCTTTTGGGACACGACCATGGTGGCGTCGTTTCAATGTAATAAAACTTAAGGGCCTGGTGTTTTGGGGGTGGATCTAAAGAAGCTAGAGACGAGAGTCAGCCGACCGAACAAGTGCAAACGAGGGAAGACGCAGGGCGACCCTCGCGACCTAAATACATTTAGTTAAGTGCATTTAGGTATTTTGCTGTTTTCGTTTTCATAAGCAACGTGTTTGTTAATTTGTTTATTTGTTGTTAATTTGTTAATTGGTGTGTTAATTTAAAAGATTTGTTTGTTAATTTGTTAATTGTTAATTTGTTTGTTAGGCTTTGTTAATTTAAAAGATTAAAATATTTGTTAATTGGTATGACTTGAATTGTAACCAAATGAAAAACAATATGAAAATGTTTTTATAACGTTTCATAAACTGGGTACGTTATTCGGGAAATTATGCTGGAGCCCTCTTCATTGATCTAACAAAAGCTTTTGATTCGATAATTCACAGCATTCTCTTTCATAAACTAGCTGCAATAGGCGCTGTAGGACCTGCTCTGTCACTGATTCAAAGCTACTTATCTGATAGAAGACAAGCAGTCTGTGTTTCACAAAATCTTTCAAACTTTAGAACCACAAACAAAGGCGTGCCCCAGGGCTCAATACTGGGTCATCTCCTCTTCTTAATATACATCAATGATCTGCCTAATTGTGTTTACAACTCTGAACCCTTCTTGTACGCCGACGATACTACAATATTAGCTACTGACAAATGCCTTCATTCTCTGACCGAAAAACTTACCTCTGACATTAACAATATTTTGCTGTGGTGTCGCCAAAACTGTTTGCATATCAACGCATCTAAAACAAAGTTCATGATCTTCCATTCGAGTCAGCGTCACCTTACACATGAACCAATAATAAGTATTAACAATCATGCCATTCAAGTAGTTAACCAATGCATGTTTCTTGGGGTTGTTCTTGACAGTCATTTAAAATATACTCAGCACATTTCATATTTAAGGACAAAAGCTGCTCATGGCATCAGGATATTACTCAAAGCACGCCATTTTTTTAGTGTGTCAACTTTACTTTCTCTTTAATATGCTTTTATTCATAGCCATTTTACCTACTGCTTATCTTCATGGGGTAACACGTACCCCACTCATTTGATGCCATTGCAACATATCCAAAATCAGGCCATTCGCATATTAACTTTCAGTCCATTCTGCTCCCATGCTTCTTCACTGCTGCAGCAGTTGAGTATATTATCTATCAATGAATTATTCAAATATAACCTAGCAATCCTGTTGTTTAAGTCATTACATAACATGGTACCTCTGAATGTTTTCACCCGGTCAAGTCTTGTTGACGTAAATTCCACTAGGTTTGCCTCTAATCATAATTTGCTGTTACCTAATGTACACTCTAATTATGGAAAACAAACTGCCAATTTTGCCGCTTTCGTGTTTTGGAATTCCCTGCCAACTAATGTTAAACTCTCTTCGTCGTTGCATTTATTTAAAAGAGGTCTTCTTGAATTTTTTCTACAGCCGTAACCACATTGTTTCT
>NW_027526203.1:458893345-459000283 GCF_048455015.1 Haemaphysalis longicornis | reverse complement strand
GTAGGAGTAGACGCGATGGCCACATCCACTCTGATTGAGCCGGGAGAGAACAGCTGAATATAAAACGTTATCGAAGGCGCCTTTAAGGTCAAGTGCTAGGATGGCCCTCGGAGAGTGACGGGTAGCCGGCCCCGAGACTTCTTCTTTCAAACGGAGGAGGATGTCGTGGGTATACTGAGGTCTTTGCGGAACCCATACATGGTATTGGGGAATAGGCCTCCGTGCTCCAGAAATAGCTTAAGACGTCTCAGTATAAGCAGCTCTACCAGCTTAGCCACACAGGATGTGAGGGATATTGGGCGCAAGTTTTCCAGATGAGGTGACTTGTTGGGCTTAGGTATGAAGCGTATCTCCGCAGTTTTCCATTGGGGAGGAAGGCGACCAGAGGTCCTGTGGGTATTAATGTGGGGAAGTAGATGATCTAGGGAGTTCCCGTCCAGGTTTGCCAGAAGCCTGTCAGTTACTTGGTCTGGTCCCGGAGCGCTACTTTTATTGCATTCTAAGAGCTGATTCCAATTCGTAAGTGTGAAAGTCCCTGTCGAGTAGGTCATTTGGCAGGCCTGTCTATGGTGGTGGGGAAAGGGTCTTGCTGGCGTTGAGCTATCGACCTGTTAAGGTTTAGAGAAGGGCTTTTTGGGAACCTTGAAACGAATGTATGGTCCGAACCATGCTTCGTTGGGATTCACTCTTGCTAGTTAGGGGGTTGATTGGATGTCTGAGTAAGCGCCAAGTTTTACGTGTGGTTAGGGTACCTTGAAGACTATAGCATAGGTGAAGCCAATTCTCTTTCGATAGTTGCTTGGCATATTCAGTGGTGGTTTGATTTTGTGCGGCAATTTTATGGCGAAGTCGGCGATCGCTGAATTCGTCACTAGTCTAGACCGTGTACTTAGTGACTTGTGCTTGTTTGATACTAACATTCACTGATATTAACAAAATTCTATGAATTATTGAACATAATAACTGCAGCACTTTTCCCACTCCAAATCACGATTACAGAGTTGTTGCAAATCCACATGCTGACTTGTATATGCTCACATTAAACTTCATAGTTCTAAAATTATCGCTAACATATTTGGTATCTGGGACAAGCCCCCTGACTATCAGAGTGCTTTCCGCGGCTTGCTATGAAAGCAAGAAGAGCAGATGTATTTCTAAGGTAACGGTAACCAAGTTATACTGGCGCTCCTCATGCATCCCGTTGGTTTTTTTGCTGAATATATGTTGTCTAGGTGTGACATGTGCGTGTTATATGTGTGTATGTCGTGCTGCGCGCTCAGCCGATCCACATTGTCACCCGTAGGTTTTTACTAGGTTATGCATGGCCAGTTAGTAAAAGCTTTAAGTACCTTGTGACAAGTAACTGGTTAGTGTTCTGTTAGTAAGGTACGACCTCTTTAAAGCAAACCTTCCTACCTCTACCAACCAACGGCTTCGTCGTGGCGTGCGCAACAAGGAACTCCCAACCAGGCTAAACAGAACTACTGCTGGCACCGCCGCGGATCGAACCTGGGCCCGAACAGAAGCGGAGCGAGGCCCCGTCGTCTTGGCGACCAAGCTACGCCCGCACGTGGGAGACCCTGGTTTTCATTCAGCGGTGGGTGCTTTGGGGGAGACAAATGAAACAAGAGTGACGGGATGACGCAGTAGCCGCCCTCCTCCTCACCCTCCGTTTTCTCTTTGCCGACGCACGGCCCCGCCATTCGAGCCCGGTCGTGGCCGACGCTGCTGCGTTCGGAACACCGCCCCCGCGAACCACAGCTAACGCCTGCCAGAATCTCTGGTTTCACTCCTTGTAGAGCCACGTGTGTGAATTCAAGTGACGTCACATGGGCCTATGTTGTGGGTGTCGTTTGCAGCTTTGCTCTCCAACCACCTTCGCAACGTGGATTGGAGCCAATTTTTTTAAGAATGAACCCTTAACCAAACCCAAACCCATCTCCAAATCAGCCCAAACCAATGCCCAATCAACCCCAGCCTAACCTCTGACCCAACACACCATAGACCTAACCTCTGACCCAAGACACACACACACACACACACACACACACACACACACACACACACACACACACACACACACACACACACACACACACACACACACACACGCACGCACGCACGCACGCGCGCACGCGCACGCGCACGCACACACACACACACACACACACACGCGCGCACACGCACGCACGCGCACGCGCACGCATACATACATACATACATACATACATACATACATACATACATACATACATACATACATACATACATACATACATACATACATACATACATACATACATACATAAAGAATCACCTCATCACATACAGATTCATCCCTCATTCAACCCTCATCACACACACGCTGCGTCCTATCGACGGCAGCGACCGTGCCAACGGCGCTGCGATAAACAGGGACATGAGCCTCCAGCGCGCCCATGCATTTCAAACTAGCCGCTCATCTCCCGGCGTGCAATGCGGTCCAGCAACGGCGGCGTCCGTGGCAACAACGCAGCGCAAGGATCACTTCCAGCCCTTTGCGTGGGAATACGGCGTCCGAATGGGGCAGTTAAGCTGATAAAAACACTTTGATCTAGCAGGCAAAAAAAAAAAAAAGGCTCAATCGGATAAACGACGGCTTTTTAACGCGAGGGATCCAGGTTCGATTCCGATCACCGGAAGCGTTTCTTTTTCTTGAAGCGCTTGATTGTAATGCGTTAATTTTGAAAAACTAAAAAGTAAGAAAAATATAAAAAATATGGAAAATGGCGAACCGTGTAACGCCCAGCATTTCCGCAATAATGCAGATTTAGCGGATGTTACCCATGTAATCATGTAAGCACAATTGGCGTATTCACGGGAGGTTGTGGTCATTACTATACACCAGGGGGGGCCAATCCTGCTCTGGTGAGAGAGTGCTTTACCGGCAATGGTCACCCGGGTCAGGCCACACCCCAAGCCTGATTCTGCAATTCCATCAACACCCGCATTTTTTTAATCCGGTGGGAATTGTCCGGCACCGGGATTTGAACCACGGTCCTTCTGCACGTGAGGCGGACAGCAAAGTGGCGGGGGCGTAGAGGTAGAGCATCCGCCTCGCGTGCAGAAGGACCGTGGTTCGAATCCCGGTGCCGGACAATTCCCACCGGATTAAAAAAAAAAACAAATCCGCGTATTGATGGAATTGCAGAATGGGGCTTGGGGTGCGGCCTGACCTCGGCGACCATTGCCGGCAATGCACTCCCTCACCAGAGCAGGATTGGCCACCCTGATGTAGTAACGGCCACAACCTCCCAATGAATACGCCAATTAACCCTCGGCCCTCAGTCCCCAGCGGCTGCGAAGCAACTGACCACGGCGGCGGTCAGACCTGTGACGCAGCAGAGGGTGCTAAGAATCCCTGGATCCGGACAGGCCGCCAATGGAATCTGAATCTGGCAACGTTTAACGTGCGAACCTTATCTAGCGAAGCAAGTCTCGAGGTGTTGTTCGAGGAACTAGAGGGCATTAAATGGGATGTAATAGGGCTTAGCGAGGTTAGGAGGGCAGGCGAAGCCTTTACGGTGCTGAAAAATGGACACGTCCTATGTTACCGTGGTCTAGAGGACAGAAGAGAACTGGGAGTGGGATTTCTAGTCAATAAAAGCATAGCTGGCAACATAGACGAATACTATAGCATTAACGAAAGGGCAGCAGGTCTTGTAATTAGGCTCAATAAGAGGTACAAGCTCAAGGTGGTGCAGGGCTACGCGCCCACATCCAGCCACGACGACCAAGGAGTGGAACGCTTCTATGAAGATGTGGAATCGGCAATGGCTAAAGTAAAAACGCAGTATACCGTAGTGATGGGGGACTTCAATGCTAAAGTATACGAATCAGGCTGGAGACAAGGCAGTTGGGAACTATGGTATGGGCTGTAGAAATAGCAGGGGGGACCTACTAGTTGAGTTTGCAGAATGGAATAACCTACGCATAATGAATACCTTCTTCTGCAAACGGGAGAGCCGGAAGTGGACGTGGAGGAGCCCGAAAGGGAAGCATAAAAATGAAATAGACTTCATATTATGTGATAACCCTGGCGTCGTGAAGGATGTGGAATTGCTCGGAAGGGTAAGGTGTAGTGACAACCGTATGGTAAAATCTCGAATTAGGCTAGATTTGAGGAGGGACCGCAACAAGCTAGTACGAAAGAAACCAATGAATGAGCTAACAGTAAGACGTAAAGTAGAAGAATTCAGGATCGCGCTGCAAAACCGATATTCAGCTCTTACCGAGGAAGCAGAGTTTACGACACAGGAAGCTAGCGGCAACCTTACACGCATTATCACAGAGTGTGCAGTAGAAGTCGGGGGCACGATGGCTAGACGGGATACTGGCAAACTTTCCCAGGAGACGAAAGATCTAATTAGGAAATGGCAAACCATGCAAATCTCCACCCCAGCTGACAGAATAAAACTAGCGGAGCTTTCGAAGTTAATCAATAAGCGTAATACCTGTGCTACACGAGCGTTTGGAAGGACATTTCAGTCGAATGGCCTTCGAAATTTCAACTGTCATTCGAACTGGAAGGAGTTCTGTCGATCTACATGACCATTCTCAAAGGCAGTTGAAAGTTTCCGCGTTTGCCCGCCATGTTTTGGTGTCGCCACTGCTGGCATGTTTCGTTCTTGGCGAAAATTTAATTTTAGAGTTAAAATGGGCAAAAAAGTAATTATTAGTGATCAAATTGATAATGATCTACAAGCGCGCACAAAACATGCACAAGGCAGCCAGTTTCTTTTTGTCTTTTTTCGCACCGCCGGTGTTGAGAATACCACGTTACAGCGTAATCGTAGAGCGAGTGACACACAACGAAAACAAGTGAAAAATTATGAAGATCTTGCACTTCAAATACCAAGTTTTACTCAAAATAATTGTTTTTGTTATTACGACCGTTCGTGTTTCCAAGGCCTTTGAGACTCTCAAAGGTCAGTTGTCGTGCTCCTTTGACTCAAATGCCATTTTAACCAAATGCCTTTGAAAAACATCGTGTAGCAGCTCAAAGGTGTCATTTGAGTCAAATGACATTCGACTCGAAGGCCTTCAAAACGCTCGTGTAGCAGGGGTATAAGACAGCTGACATACGGAAGTATAATATGGAGAGGATCGAATATGCTGTAAAGAACGGAGGCAGCCTGAAAGCAGTGAAGAGGCGTCTTGGCGTGGGGAAAAATCAGATGTATGCACTTAAAGATAAGCAAGGCAATGTCATCACAAATAGGGATAAAATAGTCTCAGTAGCCGAGGAGTTCTATAGGGATCTGTACAGTAGCCGGGACATCCAAGATAATGCCGAAAGAGAAAGTAGTTCAGAGGAGATAGACATCCCACCAGTAACGACCAAAGAAGTAAGGAAGGATTTGAAAGAAATGATAGGGGGCAAAGCACCTGGTGAGGACCAGGTAACAGCAAACCTCTTAAAGGATGGCGGCAAAATTGTACTTGAAAAACTAGCAAACCTGTACGCAATGCCTAATGACCGTAAGTGTACCGGAATCTTGGAAGAACGCGAACATCATCATCCTAATCCACAAGAAAGGTGACATGAAGGACTTGAAAAATTACAGGCCGATTAGCTTACTGTCAGTCGTCTACAAGGTACTTACCAAGGTAATCGCTAACAGAATTTCTGCAACCTTAGATTTCAGTCAACCTAAAGAACAAGCAGGGTTCCGTAAAGGATATTCGACAATGTACCATATTCACAGATCAATCAGGTGATAGAGAAGTGCGCTGAGTATACTGAACCCCTATATATAGCCTTCATAGATTACGAGAAAGCATTTGACTCGGCCGAAACCTCAGCAGTCATTCAGGCATTACGGAACCAGGGGGTAGATGAGCATTATGTAAGAATACTAGAGCATATCTACAATGGGTCTACAGCTACCATCATCCTCCATAGGGATAGCAGTAAAATACCTATAAGGAAGGGTGTCAGACAAGGAGACACAATCTCTCCGATGTTATTCACAGCATGTTTACAAGAAGTATTCAGAATGTTGGATTGGGAACAGGTGGGAGTAAGGGTTAATGGAGAATATCTCAGTAACCTCACATTTGGTGATGACGTTGCCTTGCTAAGCAACTCCGGGGGTCGAATTGCAAAGCATGCTTTCCGCACTGGACAAACAGAGTAGAACCGTGGGCCTGACAATTAATATGCAGAAAACTAAAGTAATGATCAATAACCTCGGTACAGCACAGCGGTTTGAGATAGGTGGCGAGGAAGTGGAAGTGGTAAGCGAATATATCTACTTAGGCCAAGTTGTGACCCCGGATCCCAACCATGAGACAGAGATAATTAGAAGGATAAGATTGGGGTGGAGTGCATACGGCAGGCATTCTCAGATAATGAAAGGCAGCCTACCATTGTCCCAGAAGAAGAAAGTGTATGGCAGCTGCATCTTACCGGTACTCACCTACGGGGCAGAAACTTGGAGGCTCACTAAGAGGGTTCAACTGAAATTGAGAACGACTCAGCGGGCAATGGAGCTGAAGATGATAGGTGTAACATTAAGGGACAAGAAGAGAGCGGAGTGGGTCAGGAGACAAACGCGTGTTAATGACATATTAGTAGAAATTAAGAAGAAGAAATGGACGTGGGCAGGGCATGTAATGCGAAGGCAAGATAACCGTTGGTCATTAAGGGTAACAGAGTGGATCCCTAGAGAAGGCAAGCGTTGCAGGGGGCGGCAGACAGTTAGATGGGCAGATGAGATCAAGAAGTTTGGGGGGATAAATTGGTCACAGTTGGCACAGGACCGGAGTAATTGGAGATTAATGGGAGATGCCTTTGCCCTGCAGTGGGCGTAGATAGGCTGATGATGATGATGATGATGATCCCTGTAATTGTTTCCAGGGGACGCAGGTTCGATTCCCGCCCGGGGCGGCCGCTTTTCTAATGGAGGAGAGAAGCGAAAGCGCCCGTGTGTTCGAGATTAATTATAGCCCTCCACTACGGCTCGCCTCATCGCCTGTGTAGCGCCGGCCCGTTAAGCATCACAATCAATCAATCAATCAGTCAAAATCCCCGGTAATTGTTGTAATACCGTAAATGGAGATAGTTGGTCGAGCAGAATTTTGAAAATCTGAAAAGTAAGAAAAATATTTAAAAAGGGCGGGAAATGGCGAACCGTGTAACGCCCTGAATTTTTGCAATAATGCAGGTTTCGCGTTAGTTCCACCCGTAATCGTTATAATAGCGTAAATGGAGATAAATGGTCAAACAAATTTTGAAAACCCCAAAAATAGGAAAAATATAAAAAATAGTGAAAATGGCGAACCGTGTAACACCCTTTATTTACAAAAAAAAATGCAGGTTTGGTGCAAGTGACCCCTATATATAATCGCCATAATAGCGTAAATGGGGATAATTGATCGGACAGGATTTAGCAAAGCCAAAATAATTCGCTGTAAAGAATTCACACTCCAGACAAGCGGCATAAGAATGCTAGACAATTACCTAGACAATTCTCTGAATTTCTGCAGATTTTTTTTTTTTTTGAACAACATCACGAGCTTCCACGACACAAGTGATTCAATACAAGCTTCGCTTCAAAAGTTATCCTGTAGTGTCGGTTTACGTGCGACCTACATGTTGCAAATTTCGAAGACGAACTTCGCCCACCAGCAGCTTCCGCCACGCGACGCAGAGCCTTCGCTCGCCTATACCCATATAGTCTAGTTCACTCTACTATTGAGGAAATAATTTGCTTTATGTATCTAGGTAGCAGAGCAAGATCGGCGACGAACTGCCTGTTTATTGTCTCGAGCCGCCCGGTGACCGCCGCCGGGCGTAGTTGGCCGGTTTTTCTCTGCAACTTCGCTCAATGTCGGCTGCGCTTTAGAAACGTTACTTGAAATCATTTCACCGCATGTCGGTAAGCGCTGCAAGCAAGTCCAAGCATCAAACAAACGCTTTCGAGCCGACATCGTAAGTCAGAGACGTGTAGATGACCTCGGCCAGTTTTGTCTACGTATTAAGCCTTTTGTTACAATTTCCTTTTCCAGTGCTCCGTCGTGCACTGTATTTAGCTGCAACATGTATAGCACATTTCTGGGCTCAATTGTTTCTATGCGTTGGGATTCACTGTTATTCATGGTGTCAATGGACTGCGGTCCATTCCACCAGCTGCTCTCTACCCTGTGGATGGTACACGCTACCAATCCGTCCGACGCACGCAGCTTGACATTTTGCGGAAACCGGCTGAAGATAGGGACAATCGAGGCGCCCGGCTCCTCCCATTTACGCAGGCGGACACGCCTCGGTAAGCCTTCAAGCAGCTTGTGAAATCGACTACGGATGTGATCAGCTCTGATCAAACATTTAATGCCTACGCCGTCCTTAGGCCGCGATAAAAGTATGATTGTGGCTTCCCCCCTTTTTCGTTCCCGCCGAAACGGCCCATTCCGATCTCCACAGGACCGCGGAACTTGTACAAGCGTATGCGCGGGCAAAAGCCGGTGTGCGTGGGACGTGTGCCGCTTGCTTCTTTCAATCAGGCGGAGTGCCTGCCGCCTGACGATGTTTTAATCAGGGCTTCGGTCGTACCGTGCCGCGGCGCACAGTGTGTCAGTGGTGGCAGCGACACACGGCGGGCGAGACGTCGTCAAGCGCTGTCCGCGCGCGAACACCGTGCCACAAACGCGTGCCACCAGCGATCACTGCCTGCAGGATCGATCCCGCGATGTCGTGACGACGATGCACATGCGGCCAAATAAAAGCGACCAGCGGGGCCCCTCCCTTCGTCCCGTGAGGCGGACCTGCCGTGCGCTGATGGATGGAGTCGCCGCCTTATCTCTCCCTCCCCGGGGCGGCGCGACGATGAAATCTTTCTCGCGAAACGTAATTTGGGGCTAGTGCACTGAGCAGACCGCGAAACGCGATCGAGAACGCCGTTTCCTCACTGTGTCCGATGCCTGCTGACGTCAGGCTCGCGCTTCGCCTCACAGCGAGTGCTTCAGCCGCGGCTGCGTCTGACACCGGCCTGTGGGCCGCTGAGCCGGGCTGGGGCGCGCGTGATCCGCTCGCCTGTGGCCGCGCTTCCTCGCTGTTGAGGCCGCGCTGACCCGCGTAAGCCGCCGCCAGGCGACCGCCCAGGACTCGGCAGGCCGATGCGCGCAAGCAATCGCCGTTTCCGGCTCACCAGCGCGCCGAACGGCCTGCCTATCGATAAGTGCCAGAATGCATTGTACGGTAAAAGCTCGCGTGCAACCCCCCACGTCCCTGAATTGCATAGCGAAGCTTTTAGCTCCGCGTGCCATAACGGGCCATATATGTGAGGGAGAACAGTGAGCGCTGCTCCGTATATCTTTCTGCTTTGCTGGCTCAGCAGGGCAGCGAGGCATAGTCCTTCGGCGCTGTTCTGCGAATATCACTTCTACGTATAGATAACTAGAGAAGGGGGATGGCGGTTTGCTTTTTTATTATTATTATTATTATTAGTCTGACATGGTAAGCAATCGACTAGCGCGCTGCACAGCTTGCTGAATCGAGTGAGCTTTGTGACAGCGTGTCCGCACGTTGCTGCTACTCCAGCCTCGGTTTCTGTTCGGTGCGACCGAGCCTTCAAGCGCTAAAGCTCCCCCGCGTATGGGCGCGCCTTTGCAAAATCAAGGCGGTCACGCGGCTGTTTACTCGGCAAATTGGCGCCGCCAAGTCGACGTTTTCGCTTTTGGGCGACTCCTCTTTCCTGCCTTGTGTTCATGCTGGGCATGTCCTGGCCCCTCCGTCCGCAGGCGCAAAACGTAATTAGTCCGGGTTCCTCGAAGCGGACTTTAGAGCCAGCATCCAATTTGCCAGAAGGGGGGATACCTTTCTTCGTAACAGCTCGATGCCGATCGCCCCGCCTCATCGATCGGTTTCTTTCGGAAATGCGGTCACTAGCAGCGAAGCGTGTGGCTCTTGAGCCCCAGCCGCTGCAATTTTGCTGAAGCCGCAGTTTCCAGTGGCTTCCTTTCTGTTTGCGACAATCAGTGACCCAGGATCGCATGAGTGGCAGCTCATTGCGGCTTGTGTGGTACCGCTGGGCGGTGGCCGCGCGTTACTGGCAATCGTTAAGAACGAGACTCAAGTCACACAGTTATGGAGTCTACGTCCCCCACCCTCTTCTGAAGTATACAGAGCACACTTTCGGCTAATGGCGATCTGTAAAAAGGGCTCCTATTTTGACGTGGCAGACTTACAGTCATCGCCATAGAATCACCTGATCGATATTTTATAGCGCACCATGCTGTCAGATATTCTAAACTTGTCCCGTTCTGCTGGGTCAATTGTGTCCTAGGTTTTCACGCCACCTGTTGGCCATCTATTTTTACGTTTAGGTGTTCTACTCCGCCTGATTACTTCCAGAAAATGTAACTCGCATGCAGAAAAAACAGGAGGAAAATTGAACACCACGCATGCGAAGGGCACTGCAACAGTCCAGAGGCGGTCGGCAAGCGCGACGTGTCGGCCTTGCATGGTGCGAGAACACGGTGCCGCCACCGAGAGCCCCTCCAGCGGGCGGGCCGAGCTCCGGCCGATGGGCGCATCGTTTCACCTACTTCCTCTAAAGCCGAGTTCTTCCGGAGAGCCGCGAAAGTGGTTCCGGCAGCAACCCGTAGCGCAGAGAACAGCGTTGCGGGGTTCGAGGTGGCGTTGTTCCTCCACTTGCGAGAACAATTTCCGGACCCCTCACATTTCGCTCGCGGGTTCACCGCAAACATCTGAAACGTGGGGCTCTTTTCTTTTCTCTCTGGGCTGCCCCAACGGAGGGGGCTTCGTTCTCCCAAAAAGCGGTTGTACGGAAGAGAGGCCGAATACCCTCCAGGGGCGACATTTTACGAGACCTCTTCCGTCGGGGCCCCTTTTTCAGCGCCGAGATTTTAGGCACGTGTCACGCGCATACGGCGTAACCAACAGTGCTCTCTTGCTCGGACTACAGGAGACTTCGTACCGTGCCGCGGCCTTGTATTTCAATTTCAGTTTATTACATTACGCAAATCAATACAATGCATGAAATGAGCAGCGAAAAGGAACGAACACGAGCAGTGTAGGTGTATCACAAATAAATTGGTTGTCAACGGAGATGTACACAATACCATGGTGCTTGATTGGTATTGTATAAGATGGTAACTTCTTGTAATTATGTGAAACAGAGTTGTAACCGCACTTGCGATTTCCCTAATATTAAGAAAAATTACACAGTAATAAGACAGATTGCGCGTCTTTGCCGGATAGTAGCAGGTAAAAAATAACAAGTATATATTCAAGCAAGGCGACTTATAATTGTGATCAGATAATTCAAGTTCAACAAAAACAAACTAATTAAACGTGCTAAAGGCGTTAACACACAAACCATGGGAGAGGCAAGCAAAATTATGTGCATTTCACTTGCCACACGGGTCGCCGCCTATTTACGACTTCCGGTTCTAAAAGCTCAGTGCACTGTTCCATTTACAGCGACCGCTACGGTCATGGTGGTCGGGGTCGTCTGCAGCGGCTGAGCTGGCGCCGACTGAAGTTGCGCGGGTTAAGTTGCTGGCGAACTCATCCCTGTACCGCTGCCTTGCTAGACAGAGGGTGTCGAATCACGTGATCTGCAGCGGTGGCGCTGCTGTTCCTCAAAGATTCTAGTTGGCACGGGCCTAGAGGAGGGTAATAGTGACTACATTCTATAAGAGTTATAGACTTGCATATCCGTCGGCCTAACGCGCCCCTACCCACCGGCGGACGGTGCAGTCATTCAGAGCATCTTACAGCTCTTTAAAATAGTAGACCCGAGAAGGTTCGTACCCAGTATGTGCTAAGACTTCTGTGTCTTGTTAACTTGAAATGCACTCCTCCAATCACTTGCTACCACACGCAATCAGCGTCAACAAAGTTCAACAGCAAAGTATTGGTACCACAAAATCTCACCGGTATTTATCGTTACAGTACACGTATACCCATTTGTGTCTTATACGCGTATGCGCGTGCGTTGCTCCGCTTTAACGGGGCAATGTCGAAAAAAAAAAAAAAACTGGTGAGGCGCACAGCGACGAGCCATATTTGTTAGCAGCAACGCGGCTGCCGCTGTAATTCTCATCACCCGTTCTGCCATGATTGTAACCTTCAAGAGCGGCGTCAATGGGCCACAGGCCTTAAGGTTGCGAGAAGACGGGCACGTAGGAGGGAGGCGAGTGTGTGGGATGTGTTTACACTGAAAAATGGAAATTTTGTGACTAAATGGGGAGTGTGCGGCGGCCACGGGGAACACATTATAAGCTCGGGCAGTACTTGCCTTCTTGAGGAAAGAAGGCGAAGCACGTACCATTGAGAACTGCTTCGGCTACGGCGATATTGACTTCGTGGGCTGCTTTTTCTTTGGGAGAGATTGGCAAGCGGTGGGGCACTTGTTGTTCCCCGACCGGAGGGGCTATTTCCAGCGTACGCGCTTTCCTGCATTTTCTTTGTTTTCTTTTTTCTTCGCGTTGTGATGGCCAGGGAAGGCTTCTGGAGCCGCGAGCAGTAAACAGATACCGGTGAGACTCAAGCGCGGGGCGCCAAGTATATATTCATTAAATTGCAATCGACGTAACGAAGGAACTTCACGAGCCGCCTTCCGCCCGCGATACCGACGGAATTGACTTAGAGCGCGCGGCGATTTAATTTCGACCTATATATACCGACTGCTTCGTGCTTCCTTCGCGCGCGAACCACTGCGTGTTTTCTGACCTTGGAGCCCCGTAACGCAAGCAAGAAAACAGGTACGTCGGAGCCCAAAGGCCCGCAAGTCAATTCTGAGTGTTTTCGCACCTTGATCCACTTCAGCGCGGAATTCTAGCGACTAAACAAAGCTCGGTTCGTTGAGTCGGCCAATACTGTCTTCCTGTCCCACACCTCCTTGCCTTCGTGAAGTGGCTCGCGCCTTAATACCGGCTCTCTTTGAGTGAGTTCGACAACCAGACTGTCGGACACAAAGCCCATCTCATTCTCCCCTGCAGAACAAGGCGTAAGTGAATAACGCAAGTCGCTGCTGCAACGAAAAAGAAATCGCAGAGGAAGCGTTTTTCTTTTACCAAGTGAGCTATATTGAATAGTAACTTGTATCCACACGTAAAAAAAGGAGGGAGGTGCTTTGTTTGAAGAATAAAAGGCAGGTGTACGTCTTCTAATCAAATGCAGCGTACAATGACGGGTCGTGAGGCCGGTTTAAACGTCACGAATGAAGAGCACGTCGACATCAAGCAATCTGTGCCCCAGGACATTAATGTAAGCCCTCGACTTACCCTTAGTTAATACATTCAGTGAAATGCCAGAAGGCGTTCTTATGGCGTTATAAAGCGGCTCCATATTGGCCTCATGCCCCAATTTGTCAAAAAGGTCTAAAAAACGTGTAACCATCTAATCTCTCTTCGTGAATGCGAAATCTCAGCTGCGATCTGTGTTACCGAGCGTGTTAGTGAGACGCCCATGGATGCCTGTTTTTGTTGAATTCGCCCGTAGTGTTGACAGAAGTGCGGATTTCCGTCCATTCTGTTTTCGGATAGCGCCACTGCGTGACCTTTTCGTTCTTTAGGAATTAATAAGATTCGGCAGCGGGATAGATTGCTTCGCATGCACAAATCGACCGCCCTGTCTATGCCCCAACAGTCGAGTTTAAAAACGGCTGCTCCTATAGGGCGAATAAACTGAGACGTCCACTATATATGCGAAGGTGGCAGGATCTTCTTCTTTGAGTGAGAGATGGACGTGGGAGGGATGTATATTTATAGAAGGGGAGGAGGGAAGAGGACACATCAAATAAAAGAATAAGCGCCAGTTGCATGCTTTTGTGAATGGAATTGAACATGCGCGTAGTTTGCTCACAATTATGTAATTTAGCGACGTTACGTTACCTTGAGTTATTTTACCGTGCGCTGAACGCCATGTGCACGGGGCGTACTTTATTTCCCTGTCTCCTTTTATTTTCTTTTTCCCCTTTCAACCCCGTCACTAATGCAGCCTCCGCAAGTAGGAACTGAAAGCGTTACCTTGGGTGGCAGATTTTTGTATGCATGTGGATCACTCGAGGCCGCTTTTAATGTGTCCCCTAGTAATTAGTCAGACGGAAACGAAGGCACTGTTACCGAATTGCGAACAAATATAGTAGAAGAGGAGAGTGGGAAGAAAAAGGGGGGAAAATGCCCATTCCCAGCCGGCTCACTCCTTATGATGGATTGGTACAAAGATGGGATATGAAGGCAGGCGATTAGCGTAGCGCTCTACAGTGAAGCGAGCACGCACGCACGCACAGTGCTCCTCTCCGTCACTGACGCAGACAACACGCCGTGGTCGTCCCTCTCTATCGAGGCCGTTTCTGCGTCCCCTGTGAAGGAGGGGGCCGCGTTATGCAACAGCGATCCCCTCATTCGCCCCTGTCTCTCGTGAGGAGCGAGACGGTGATTCCGCTCGCCTCGTTTTTGGCAAAAGAGATGCTCCAGGTGCTCTAAACGAACCAGTCCGCCATTCGGCGCCGCTCACCACCCCGATTTGAGCTTTGTTTTTCTTCGTGCTCAAATTACCAGCTGGTCGCGTCGTCCCAGATGCGACATGCTGTGCCTACACACGCACGCACGCCCTCCAGCATTTGTGGACGTGCGTGTCCTCTTCGCCCATCCCCAGCAGCTTTGGCCGCACTCAGCCCCGAGCCAGCGTTTCTGGCGCGTCGGCCAGCAGCGGATGTGGACACGGGGGCATGCACCAGCATCGGGCAATCTTGATCGATCTGGTTCCCACCGGTGCAACGTGCGCGATCCGTGAGGCAGCCGCACTTCCCGTTGGTCGCAGCAGCGCACGGCTCCCTCTCCGGAAGCCTATTGTTAGGCGCCGAATCCCGTGCGCGGCCTGCGGGGCCCAGTCTGTCGGCGGCACGGCTCCGCGCTGCCGGGGTCAGCGCTGCTGGCGTGTCGCACGCAGCCCGTCGGTTCGCGGCCGGCCTGGTGCCGCCGTAATCTGTGTCCGCGAGGGGCTTTCTTTCGTGCCGCCGCACGTCGCGGTAATGCGATGTCAACGTGCCCGGCGCATGTCGTCGGCACCTCTGGCCGCGGCAGCGCCTGTCGGTGAGTGGCCACCCCGCGGGCGAGAGTCACGCGACTCCTGGCTTGTCACGCCAAAAGGAGACATCCGGCGGGCTGTCACAGCTGAGCGGGAAACTACGATCCCCATTAAGGTGTAGGCGCGTGACCACTGTTCACGAACGCACGTAACGGAACGTGCGGAGAATCACTGAACGTACTGTGCTCGGGTATATCGTTAAATGAGTTCTATCTTTTTATTCAAGGTATGCATCAGACATCCAGTGAACTTAACGTGGGTACCTTTAGCAGTGCCAAGTGCAAGTGATGGAGCCAGTGTACCGGGTTGTCCCCGTGGTGATGTTCGACGCGCAGGTTCATAAGTCATGTCCGGTAACCAATCTCTTACGTCCGGGTCTTTGTATTCTGCTTCACTTTTGTCGAGAAAGCGTGGGCAGTTTGTTAGCACATTAATGGCAATGGTGCCAAGTGTTGGTTGAGAATTATGACTACGAACTGTCGGGCAGAACGTTTCCGTAGAGGTATGCAGCCGTACCAGCGAAGTAAATGTTCTTTTATTTATTTATTTATTTATTTATTTATTTATTTATTTATTTATTTATTTATTTATTTATTTATTTATTTATTTACTCATTTATTCACTAAAGCATTTATTCATTTATTCATTTATTTTAAGATGAGGGTAATCCTGCAGGAAAGCACATTCGAAAACGTTAAAGGTGGCATGGAAACACAGTATAAAAAACTTATGGCATTTCAACAGCAAAAATCTCCAGAAAATCAGAAAATTGTCTACTAATGAACATAAAAAGACATTTTTATGCCGCCTGTCTTGAGTGTGGGTTCTTTACAGCCGAATTTCCTGTTGTTGTTTTTTTTTTTTTTCAAATACTGTTCGACCAATTATCTCCATTTACGTTATTATAGCGATTACAGGTGGACCTTCCGCGAAATCTGCATTATTGCGGAAATGCAGGGCGTTACAATGTTCGCCATTTTCAGTACGCTTCAATGAAGTTGCAGAACCTGCGTTATAGTTCCACACACCCTCTTCATCAATCCGCTTCTCACTTTAGTGGCGATCAGATTGAAGGGGACTGTAAGTGAGTGTCTGCATGTTTAGGAGTGTACATTTATCACCATTTACAACGTTCTGTGTTTTTACCGACGCCCGAGTGTTCCTATGAATTCCTGGTAATTTGTACGCTCTATACGACACAACACCCATCAGTGGCAAACTCGTCCTTCGTGGCGAGAGAGGGGGATTTTATTGAGCGGAAAAACAGAGAGAGAGCGGCCTGATGGGAAAAGCTCTGAACAGCCACTCTGTATGGGTGCGGGAGAAAGAATTGTGTGAATCGGGAGTGATAGCGAGGGAGAAGTTTGGGGTTTGATTCTATACAAAATACGGTTGCTGTATGCAGGTATGTTTGTACACAGAATACGGTGCGTCGTCAAGCCCTGCACCTTGAGTGCAAAATATTGGCACGTCTTTTGCGAGCGTAGAAAAGCCTTCTCGAATAACTAAGAGTGATATTAAGGCTAAAGTGGTCGAGTACTGTATCTAGATAACTTCTGAATGTTAAGCATTTCTACGCCTTATCCCGCAATTTCTTTGTTAGGTTATGATAGGTCTCATCAACACTTCATTGGGAATATCCAGTAGCCTTCATACGATGCCGCCCCTCAGTTATGAGGGAGTGAGTGAGTGATTCGGGATAACATCAAAAGCGATAACTGTCTCCACGCGTACTTATACTAGCACATATAATAACATAGAGATGAGCGTTTCATGGCATCATTGGTGCTTTGAAGATTCTTCCGCTTGTGCGAGTTTTCACACAATTTATAACATTAACTTATATCCTTCGGTTGCACAGTCTTGTACAATTTGGATGCACGCTTCAGCTGATTCCTCCTGATTGGGGTGTGTGTTTTTTGTCTTGACCGTACCCGAAGTGGCATGTCATTATCCATAAAAGGACACTAAAGTGTAACATTGAAGGAAAGTTTGACATCCACCTAAATGCAGCCATACGGCTACAAAGGAAAGCTATACAGCTTTCTCAGAAACTTCGCAGTTGAAGAAAAATTCGTTCCGGTCCGGGATTCGAACCCGACACCACCGCTTAACCGGAGCAGTCGCTCTACCAACTGAGCTAACCAGGAGGCTAGTCGTTTGTAGCGCGAGAGCGAATTGATTAACAACTCGAAGTGAAGGACAGGTGTTAATAGAAAAGATTTAGGGGAAATCCCCAAGGTGGAGTAAGTTTCAGTGAAGGAACTTTCCTTCAAACTTTCCTTCACTGAAACTTAGTCCACCTTGGGGATTTCCCCTAAATCTGTTCGATTAACACCTGTCCTTCCCTTCGAGTTGTTAATCAATTTGCTCTCGCGCTACAAACGACTAGCCTCCTGGCTAGTTCAGTTGGTAGAGCGACTGCTCCGGTTAAGCGGTGCTGTCGGGTTCGAATCCCGGACCAGAACTAATTTTTCTTCAACTGCGAAGTTTCTGAGAAAGATATAGCTTTCCTTTGTAGACATATGGCTGCATTTAGGTGGATGTCAAATTTTCCTTCCCTGAAACTTACTCCACCTTGAGGATTTCCCCTAAATCTGTTCGCTTAAAGTGCAACATATACAGACAAATAGGACGCTAACGTCCTATTTGTCTGAATACGTAGCGCAATTCAATATGAAGCATCACCAACTAGCCCCATTCTACGTCCTTTTGAACTAAAGTGCCAGAGCAAGTTTAGAAGAAACCAGCTGAACATAGAAACAAAGGACTAAATGTTGACAAAAACTAACAGGGACAATGCTGGCCCCTGGTTTCTTCTAAACTTAATATGCACCAACTAGCCCAGCAACAAACTCTCCTGTATTGCCAGAGCAAGTAGGCCTATATCGGTTGATTAAAGTGCCGTGAATGTAGATATACCACTCGCAGCAGGAGCAGTTGTTTATTAACGCAGAAAATGCCAAATTAGTGAAAACAGGTGTTGACACCCCACACACATTCCCACACTGCAGTTTGTGACATCACCAATTGCGAACGCGTGGTGAACGATATTTTGCCGAGCTTCTATTGGCATTTTTTCAACAAACACTGAGGCAGAAACATGTCAATGTAACATAAAAGATCGGTAGAAATACCAGCTTTAAATATTTATTTTTCAGTAACAAGGCATCGTTGGCCATCGAACAAAAGCCGAAAGAGCTAAGAAATGCGTAATGTTTCAGCTCAAAAAAGAAGTTATTTAGCCTTTAGAGCCCCTTTATGTTTTAACCGCGGACGGCACTTTCAGGAGGGAAGCCACGTGCGATCCCTTCATCGCAGGTGGCTACCGTCCTGAAAATTGGCTCGCCATCTCCCTTCGAGTACTGCTTTAGCGAACTCATGTTTGCTTTCTCCTTGCAGTTCCCTTTTACGGGAGGTTGTGACCTACACACACCGTTTACAAGAGAGGGGGATTTCATTGAATGGAAAAACACAGAGAGAGTTTCTTGATGGAAAAATCTCTGAAGAGCCACTCTGTACGAGGGCAGGATAGAGAAGAGTGTTTATGGCTGGGTTTAGCGGCTGCTAAAGCGAGGCATAAAGAGGAGGCGGGTTTGTTTCCTTTTCGCGTTGCGTTGGTGCGCAAGTGAGTGTAGTACGTGCCGATCGCCGCTGTCGTCCCCACTCGACCCTCGTGCTCGCCGGTGGGGCCCAGATGCGCGACACCGCCATCCCTCGCCAGAGGCAGTGCGCGCGGGTGATCCCTCTCCCTGCTCCCCGTTCGAAGAGCAACTGCGCCGCCGAGCAACCGCGAGGTGGGGGTGGTGGTAAAAACATTTATTGGGCATCTTAATGAGAACACATGGGAGGCATGCAGGGACCACTCCTTAAGGGGACGGCCCTTACAAATACTGGGCGGAGATCCCTAGTACGGGACCGCTAGGCGCGTGCCGTTATCGCCGGCGGCCGGCCGCACGCTGCACGCACGCGGCCATGCTAACCTCAACGTCAGCGAAAGATTACCGCCGTGTGAGCTTGGGAGAGGAGGTGACTGTTCCCCGTACTCCAATTTAGTGCAAGCGGTCGCATTAATTCAGCCAACTTGTTTTCTCTCTGTGCTAGGAATCAAACCGGATGGGAAACTAAAATTCGCGCAATATTTAGCACGCAGTTCAAAAGTGCACCGGGTTACCGAATAAAGCAGCAGCCTAGTTACAGGAGAACTTACCGAAGATGCATACACTTGCGCAACTTGTGTACAACTGCCATCCGGCATTGTGATTACTGCGGCAACGTGATTACTAAGGATTAGTTTATCCGCACACGTAGCGTGAGTAAACACGCACCTCGGGCCTGTTTGTTGTGACAAGCGCGACGATCAACACTGACGGCCCGCGGCCCACTGGAGACTCGCGCGGGATAAGCGCGCCAGCTCCCAGCGGCGGCCGATTTCCAAGCGCCGCGTAGACGGAGATGCGCTTTCCCTGGCCCAACTCCAACTCGCTTCATTCCCGCGTTCGCACGTGCGATCCGGGCCAAGGTCCAGGCAGGATAAGCCGAAGGAACAACGCGTCGTCGCCGGTTTGTTCCCAGGCGGCCCGAGGCTGTTTCCGGGGCGATGATTAAGGAACGCCGCACAGCTGGGGCCTTGGGCCGGCGCTCCAAATTGGAGCGCGCCAGGCGAAGGTCAATGTCAGCGCCTCGGCCGAGGCCCCGCTCGGACGTGCCTCAGGTGCGACCGACTCTCGGGGGACTCCGCGCCCGAGTTGGTCCGCGCTCTGGACCGAGTGTTATTTGAGGTCCAGCAGCCGCTCTTAATTGCAGCCGTGCCGGCGATTACCCGACGCGGCGCCAACTAATCGGCTCCGCCGGTGCCTCTGCGCGCCACATAAGGAGCGCCGTACTCTGGCCGACCTGCGCCTAATGAGGCCAGCGTCAAGTGGACTGCGCGGGAGGAGTTATCTGCAAGAACTCGCCCCCCTCCAACCCGGATGCCCTTGCAACGACACGCGCAACCCGGCGCCCGCTTTTCTGCGGTCTGTGAAATCTTCGGGGCCGGCTTGTCCGGAAGGAACGGACTGAGCCGTGCTTCCCATGGCGCTTCCATAATGCATGTCCCTTCGCCGTAACGCTGCCGTCGCGCCGTTGCTCCCCAATAAGAGATTCGTTTCACACCTTACGGGGCCCACACGCGGGGGGGCTGGATTCCTATACATTTTTTTTTCTAAGGCTTCGCTAAGCCTTGTTTGGTTACTAAACCGATTCGAATCCTTCTTGCTATTATGTGGCATGGAGCGTTACGTGCTTTTTTGCGAATACGGGGGAAACAAAATGGCCGGTCCATGTAGAAGGCACGGGCTGTTTCCTTGGCGATTTGGAAAGAACAAAACGGCGCCTTGCATTTAAAACTACGCGATTTTTACCCGTCTTTCCAATCCATAGCTTGGCTACGCCACAATATGTCGCTATTCCTGTCTTTATCTTTCTTTTTTCAGGGGTTGGGGGCGTTGTTTCATCCCTTTCGTTTCCTGCGCTTACACTTGCGACGCATGGGCTTCACTTGCGCCGGTAAAGCGGGTATACATTGTTGGTGCCGCCGAGTGTGTTGAGCGGCAGTCGTGCAATGTTGACGTGGGACGCGTGCGGTGCGCAGCTGAGGGACCTGGTGGTGAATGGCGACCTGCTGTGCTCCAAGGAGGAGGCGGCCGTGCTAGCAGGCGTCCAGCTCCGCATCGAGGAAACCTGGCCCAGCAACGCGCGCGCACGCCATGTCCTCAGCTCCGAGCAGCTCGGCAAGCTCGTGCCCATCACCGAGGATGCCAAGGTCAGTCGCATTGTGCGCTAGAACTTTCCGAGGCCACTGCTAGCGCACGTCTTGAAGCACGGTAGAGTGCAGAGTTATAGTTTGAGGTTAGGATTCCAACCGGGCACCTTTTGTACCGACAACACGCGGCGACATACAGGCAGGAGAAAAACAACAGTGCAGCACGGAGAACACATAAATCATTTGTCGTAGGCAAGTTGCTGGGAAATTAGGGCTATGAAAACACTTCGGCTGAGGCGGAACTCACTCAGAGGTCTTAGTATTTGACCTCCTTTCAACCACTCCATACATGTGGTGCGCGGGAGGTCAACGTTATGGGATGGAAACCAGCAAGCGTTAAAGGGACACTGAAGACAAAACCGAAATTCGTCTAAATAGATAGATTGGTATCCACAGAAAACGAATATAGCAGTCTCTGGATCAGTACCTTGAAAATAATCGCGCAAATATTCAAAACAAAATCTACACACCTCATAGGGGGTGCGTAGGGAAATGACTGATGCGCGGCACATTCCCATTGTTTAACCACCATCTCACGTCCCGTGCGGCACCAAGATCGACGCACAGAAAGTAGCAGGTAACGGAAGTGCGGGGCGGGCAAGTTGTGTTGTCGTATGTGCCGACTGCACGACCAGTGGCTCCTGCGGCCGCGATGGTTCGCTCGGTAGGTTTTAGTTTTCCTGCAAGACCCCACCGCTGTCTCATTCGCTTCCGGCAGCCGTTGACGTCACGCTAAACGTCATGAAATGGTGCGAGGAATGAAATGCGTTTTTCAATTGGTAATTTGTCGGCAATTAAAGCATCTTTCGCCGCCGAATAAGCGCTGAGAGGGCTTCGGGGCAGTTGAACTTTCGTCTACGCCCAACTTGGTACTTGCCTTCAGTGCCCCTTTAATGAAAGCGTCGTAAGTTGGATTTAAAGTTTCGGTGTACCTCCTTTAGGTGTAAGATTTAGTTATTTTTTTTTCCTGCGAATGTTTAGTCACATTCATGTTTACGACTTTTTTGGTTATGATATATAGGCAGTAATGTCATTGCGCGCCTGTCTTGGTAATGATCGTGTTTAGAGTTTGCAATTGAGGTAAAAACAAATAAAAACAAGGACAATAAATAAATAATACATGTATATAAAACTGCTTCATTTTGTCGACCGCTAATGCTGTCAGATCTGAAATCTAACAAACTAAGTAAAATAGACCAGATACTTATTTCTGGCCTTTACCACAACTGGAACATAACAAAAAAATGTTCGCTCACTGCACAGTATACAGCAGCTGTATGAGCAACAAGACTTCGCATGCCAACATGTGAGAAGCACAAAAGAAACACATGCGTGTTTGAAGAACGAAACGATCCGCATTAATAATCTATCAACGTCATATTCAGGACTGAATTAAAATTAAAGCTCAGAAAGTGCGCGATAGCAGTGAATTGAATGACGGCATGCTGGTGCATTTTTGTGACGGGCTTCACCACGTCACACGGTGACGAACCACCGCAGAACACAAATCAACTTCATTGTCCTATTGGCCTTAAATACCCATCTTAAATACTCGAAACGCAACTCATAGCGAGATGGCTGGGGAACAAAAAGCGTCAGGCACAGATCACGCTGTAGCTCATATCTATAAGCGAAGGTAAAGAGCCTGTCACCAGGTTACGACGTTTAGCATCAGTTATCTTTTTGATGTTCTTTTCCCCGGGGCTTCTCCTCCAAGCCGCAGCAGCGCTGAGGATCTGACCCCGGGTATCCTCAACCGACAGACTCAGCCTCCGATACAAAACTGTACATTTATTTACAGCCCGGCGGGCGACTAAAAAACAGGACTCGCGCGGAGCTCGAAGACGGCGGGCCGAGCTCTCCCGCGCCCGGACCGCGTCTCTCTTGTCTTCCTCTTCCCTTCCTCCTGACACTGACGGCCGGGGAAGAAGGAAAAGCCAGTTGTCTCCGTCGGTGGCCATCGCATGTGGTGGTGGTTAAGAGATCCGGTGCGCGCAGGCGTTCGAAATGCGCGGCGTCTCAAGGCGCCGCGCGACACGTGCATTTCATTTGTGCGCTGCTCGTCCCACGCCCCGATCGCCAGTTCGTGCGTCGAAGCGCCCGACACCTCCACCGCCACTGTGAAACATAACTTCAGGGATGTTTCACACACCACACACTTTTCGCGCGTGATCCATCGTTCCTTCAATTGGCGACACAACAATCAGCACGGTCAGTGCCTCTTGACACTGGCTGCAGGTCACCATGACAAATTACCCTCAATCCTCACCAGCTCATTCAGAGGGAGCGACCTTTAGCAGGTGGTACGCACCGGCCGTCGTCGTCCGAAAACCCCCTTGCCATGCGGCGCACCCCGTCGCACAACAGTAGCAGGGGCCCCTCTCCTCCTCGCTTCCTCGCTCGGGAAGGGACCACTGCTGGCTCGTCACCATGCGTTGAAGCCACTCTGCACTGAGGTGAAGCTGACTGACGCTTTCGCCTCTTTCTAGGCGAACCCTCGGGTTCGGCCGCTTCTGCGCTCGGAGCGCCGTGCTCCACTACGCACCGCTGGTCAGCGTAAGCAGCAGAGGGCTGCTTAGCGGCTACGTCAACGCTGACATGAAATGCTGGAGAGGCTATCTCTTCAGCCACTCCTACAGACCTACCTGCAACTGCCGTGGGCTGCATTACATGAGCGGCCGTAGCCTGATTTACACTTTCCGCGCTCGATTCGCTGGAGCTCCCCCTGGCGATCACATTTTCGCGACATGACATTTGGGGATCTCCAGAAACAAGAGATGCAGTGTGCGCGACACTAACTGCATCGCATTCCTCGCGCGATTCCCGGGCTGCCGCATCCTGCAAAGCTCTTGGCCGCTCGGCCATGCTACAGGAATGTTCTGCGTCTCTGCACGCTGCGACGACGCACTCACGCTCACCTGAAGCCAGCCCCAGCCCCTTCACAGCGGCCGATCTAAGAACTGCACAGTTCTTCCGCTCCTTTCTGTGCGAACCCTCGCGTTCGGCCGCCACGGAATCACCGCGTGCGCGCGAAGCGCCGTTCTCTACCACACACCGTTGTGTGGCGGAATGATTAGAGAGGGGCTCATCGGTCACATGAACGAGGACATGCGACGCAGCTGAGGCTGTTTCTCTGGCTATCAGCTTTTTCACGGGCATGCGCACACTCTCATTCACCTTTGACCGCCTGTCATTTCCCAATGCAGCCTCGCGCGTAACATTTTCCTTCACCTCCATCTTCATTTCGGTGAAGCCTTCTACGCGGGATGCTTCACTATCCTGCTCCCCGGTTGCAGGAAAACTGAACGCCCACGAAGGAACGCGCGCCACTATCCTCTCTTCGCCTGTCCCGAATGAATCTGATCGTGCCGGATCCCGCGAAACAGGAGGACTACGCGCGCCCAGTGAATGGGTTCCACCTCGCACATCTTTCGGCGAACTGGCGCACCCCAGTCCACTCTCTCCCTCAGTGCTGAACATTACTGTTTGAGCAATCGGTGAGGCAGGAAAATTGTTAGCTCTCTTGAAACGTTCACTCTTCGAACGTTCCGCTGCTAACTCTGCCTCAGCGATTCTCAATTTCGCCAGCAATAGCGCCTTCTGCTCAGCGAACGACATGGCTGACCTAATCCTGACGCTCGCTGTCTCGTCAGCCCTCACAGTCAGCTCCATCTCACCATACCGACCTAACCGCCCCCCATTATCTCAGGGCTACTCATGCAGCACTCCCTACATGTCAGGGTGAGCCACGCACCCAGGATCAAGAGAGGCACTGACCTGCATAGCTCGGTGCCCGTAGAGATGCCGCACTGGTGCAGATGGGGTATCCATTTAGGCACGGCTCCGTCAGCCGAGGTGTCCACCAAACAATGGCCAGCTGACTTCTCGCCTGCCGACAGCTCGCTGCTCCTGCCGCTCCACGCTCAATGGGCTGCTGATGCCTCCACTGACCGCTCGCCAAGCTGCTTCTCCGCTGCTCAGCAAGCCGCAGAGATTGCCTCGGTCTCCGTTGAGCGTTGAGTCCGTTGAGCGCCGGTCAAGCCGCTTCTCCGCCAGGCTGGCGAGCTCGCTGCTCCTGCCGATCTCGTTCAGCAGGCTGCCGCTCTCCGTTGAGAAGTCCGCTGAGCGCCGGTCGAGCCGCTTCTCCACCAGGCTGACGAGCTCGCTGCTCCCGCCGATCCCGTTCAGCAGGCCGCGATTTCTCCGCGATCTCCGTCCGTCGAGGAGCCCGTCTCGCCCGCCGGCCGGCTGAGTCGTCGCTGTTGAAGATCGTGCCGACTGCGCCAGTTATCTTTTTGATGTCCTTTTCCCCGGGGCTTCTCCTCCAAGCCGCAGCAGCGCTGAGGATCTGACCCCGGGTATCCTCAACCGACAGACTCAGCCTCCGATACAAAACTGTACATTTATTTACAGCCCGGCGGGCGACTAAAAAACAGGACTCGCGCGGAGCTCGAAGACGGCGGGCCGAGCTCTCCCGCGCCCGGACCGCGTCTCTCTTGTCTTCCTCTTCCCTTCCTCCTGACACTGACGGCCGGGGAAGAAGGAAAAGCCAGTTGTCTCCGTCGGTGGCCATCGCATGTGGTGGTGGTTAAGAGATCCGGTGCGCGCAGGCGTTCGAAATGCGCGGCGTCTCAAGGCGCCGCGCGACACGTGCATTTCATTTGTGCGCTGCTCGTCCCACGCCCCGATCGCCAGTTCGTGCGTCGAAGCGCCCGACAGCATCTAAAAAAGAATGTGTCTCTCAATTACCCCCCCCCCCCCTTTTTTTAAATGCGATAGATTGCCCTACGGCATAACAGGAAGGTTTATAGGTACAACATTGCACCAGATGCACGCAGAAAGCCAAGAAGAGACCGGTACTGGGGTCCCCATATCCAACGCTTGAGATCGGGGGGTCTCCCAGGATGGAGCCCTGTGCCTCGGAGGTGTTGGATTCTGGCGTTTCTAAGACCTGAACAAGTCCACAACAGGTGTTCATTTCCAATTGTACTTTGTAACCTTTTCTACGTGTTGTGATGGCCAACCAAAAATTGCACTTCTAATAAATCAGTTGCTAGTTTGCGCTCGTGCCGTCCACGTCGCCCATTTGTCTTCTTTAAAAAGTGTGTCCCGGGTAACCTCAAGCGCAGTCGATGACATGCAAAACCAACTAGCCCAATTCCCTATCTACTGACTTAAATACTCAGTTATAGCCAAGCTTCTAAAAAAAGTCTTCGACATGCTTTAATCGACTAGTTTCTGTATTAAACGAATATGCAAAACTGTACGCCCAAGTTACCCACTTCAGCGAGCTGGACTCTTCTTGTAGCAACAGGGGGAACTTGGAAAGCGCATATGTAATGGTTTATGGAGAGCGCACGTGTATGTAGCTCCGCATCAACCCATTTGGGCGTTCCCTGTGGCGGTATTCTCGTGTTTGTCTGTTTTGCAAGTGTCCGTTTTGCGTCCGTTTTATTGTGACGTATTTCCAGTTGTAGGCGGGCTTTGGGTTGACTTTTGCGCAGCTCTTTTTCTAAGCAAGTTTTACACGACTAAACCTCTTTTAAACTATCTTTGATGTGTTTATTGTTCCTCCAGCGAACCAACAACAAGGCGACGAGAAATCGTCTGCTCCAAATCGTCTGCTCCGAGAATCCTCGCCTCATAGCTCCGCCGTGCTTGCATGGCGTCACATCCGGGTGTTCGCTTTTAGCCAATAAGGGCTTGCTCAAAACGGACACCTTTGAAACGGACAAAAAACGGACAAAACAAGAGAATACCGCCCCTGCTCTCTAACTTTTTTTCTAATTTTGGGCGTAGTCCTACCCCTCCGAATAAAGAGTAGGTTAGGGAAGTGGGTATATTCCACTGTAAGATATTCTACAGATATTTGAATTCGTTTTTATCATGACTTAGTTAGCGCAATTTATTTTGAGACAACTTCAGTGCGTGCATGTACGTAGTTATGTGCGAGTAATTTCTGCATGAAAATTGGAATTGAGCGGACTTCGCGAAGAGCATCGCGAACAAGTGCAAGTGAACAATTTTGTTCGTAGTAATAATACACAAGCTTGCTATCGCGACAACTAGCATCCTGCAAGGCACGGCTTCCCAAAACAGTTCTGATACGCCTACGATGTACTTGCGGTACATCTAAGGAAACGCCACCATCCAAGGTAGCGTATATATGCGCTGCATTGCATAGTAGTATTTACTCGCAGTGGTGGCTCAGTGGCTAAGGCGTTGCGCTGCTGAGAACGAGGACGCGGGTTCGGTTCCCGGCCGTGGAGGCCGCTTTTCTGATGGAGGCGAAAAGCAAAAACGCCCGTGTGTACGAGATTCGACCACCCCAGGTGGTCGAAAATAATCCGGAGCCCTCCACTACGGCGCGCCTCATCGCCTCCGTTGCGTCGGCGCGTTAAACCCTGCACTCAATCAATCAATGCATAGTAGTATTTCGTCATATTTAATTATATGAAACAAAAAGTGTCTTGTGCATCTGGCCCCAGGTGTATAAATGACAGCAAAAGCTTTTGTGATCTGAAATAAGAACCTTGTAGAAATGAATCGACTATCTGGTGTGTCGGATAAAATAAACGCATTCCTTGCAGTGAATTTCTTAAGCAGACATTTAAACTCTGCTCAAACAGCAAAGCTCACATTTGAAAGTACACAAGCGCAGTGAGCTTCCGAGACACACATCCACGAAATGCACACCACGTCCATTGCGTAATCGGAAACCCGGGAAGAAAGTTGGGGCACATGTTCGTTAGGGCATTCGCCGGGATACGTATTGAGGCATCGCGTATGGTGGCATAACTGAGGGTTGCGCTGCTGAGCACGAGGTCGTGGGTTCGATTCCCGGCCGTGGCGACCGCTTTTCTGATGGAGGCGAAAAGCAGAAACGCCCGTGTGTACGAGATTTCGGCGTACGTTAAAGATGTCTTGGAGGTGGTCAAAATTAATCCGTAGCCCTCCACTACGGCACGCCTCATCGCCTGCGTTGCATCGGCGCGTTAAACCCTTCAATCAATCAATCAATCAATCAATCAATCAATCAATCAATCAATCAATCAATCAATCAATCAATCAATCAATCAATCAATCAATCAATCAATCAATCAATCAATAACTGAGGGTGTCTTCAATGAGAGAGCTTATCGGTTCTTCGATGGGGGATTTCCCATTTTATCTGGACAGCTCGGCAGGGAGGGAAGTGAATATTTCTGCATAAGTGGGATTCTTCCAAGCCGGGAGAAATAGCCTTGCACCTATCCATTCGATAAGATTTTCGCCGCCACTTTATTCACCTTAGGTGCTCCAACAGAAAAAAAAATTCGGCACAAGCGCTGCTTAAAGGGGTTCTCTCCTGCCTCCAATGGTTGCAGGTACAAGCAAAAACTGAGCAGTTTTTTGCAAGGCTGAATTTTGCAGGCAGCCAACATAACTGAAAAAAAAAAAACACTGTAACACGTACACTTGCAACACATTCAACATTTCATAAATAAGGGCTCAACTTATGCGCGGCCGCCTTCCTCCAAGGGAGGAAGGCGGCCGCGCATGCGTGATAAGAAACCTTGCTGACCTTGACAGATTACTGTAGGATGAGTAAGAACGCACGGTAAATTGCTTCTATCTGTGATGTCATGCGCAGACTCGGTGTCTCCCGCAGCATTTCAGTCGTTTGTTGGATCCCAACATGAGAAAGCGACAACATGTATTCATATCAGTTGTCAGTCAGCGAAAAATAAAACCGATGAACTAGACGCGTTTTTCAGTAGCCTAACCGTTGAATTTGATTTCATTATGCTGTCTGAGACATGGTATGATCAAGCCTAGAAGCCTTGGGTTTTGGCCAATTACCAATGTTTTGCGAAATCCAGAACAGCATCGCGTGGCGGTGGTGTTGCGTTACTTGTAAAGGAAAATTTGAATGCGAGCATTATTGACCAGTACAGTTGCATTTCAAGTGATTATGAAGTGCTATCTGTTTTGTGTGCCAGAACTGTGTACTCTGTTTTTTACCGACCACCAAACGGGAATTTGGAGCGGTTCTTTTCCTTTGTAGAAGAATTTTTCCAATATTGATTGATTGATTGATTGATTGTGGGGTTTAACGCGCCGACGCAACGCAGGCGATGAGGCGCGCCGTAGTGGAGGGCTCCGGATTAATTTTGACCACCTGGGGATCTTTAACGTGCGCCGAAATATCGTACACACGGGCGTTTTTGCTTTTCGCCTCCATGGGAAAAGCGGCCGCCGCGGCCGGGAATCGAACCCGTGACCTCGTGCTCAGCAGCGCAACGCCTTAGCCACTGAGCCACCGCGGCGGGTAATTTTTCCAATATGCCCATGATAATCAATATACTGCCGTCTGGGGTGGCGATTATAATTAAAGCAGATTATAAGTAAAGCGTTCGTTTGAAATATTACTGAATTCACATGGTTATTTTAACATGATCTTAGCCCCAACCAGAATAACGTGTCACACAAGCACTTGCATTGACCTTTTTATTACAAACTACCCTCTAGAAGATACCAAAGCAGGTGCTTTCTCTGGTGCTTTAAGCGATCACATGCCAATCTGTCTTAGTCTGAAACGACGGGATAAAAAAAATAAAAGAATGAGAAAAAGCAAACCAATGACGCAAGCCATTACTCAGAACAGATTATTCACCTTCCGGGTTGAATTAGAGAAATTCGACTGGAAGGAAACTTTCAGTCAGCAACAAACCGATTCAGCATATGAAATGTTTTTAACTGCCTTTAAAGCTATTTATGAAAATAATTTTCCCTTCCTAGAACATCCCCCTCATTCTTCTAAGATACGGAAGCCATGGATTACCAGGGACTTATTCTTAAAAATCAAAACGAAACAGAAGTTATATAATGAGTTCATCAGCACTCGGGACCCTACAGATCTGTTGAATTTTAAGAAATTCAGAAATAAATTAAACAATGAACTTCGAAAAGCTAGAACTCAATACTATCTTGATTCGCTTCAGTCATGTCAAAATGATACACGAAAAATTTAGAAAACACTTAACAGGTTATTAAACCGAACTGCAACAGGATTGTCGATAGATAAAATAATTAAGGACGGAGTAGATGTTCCCGCAAATTTAGTTCCTGATGTCTTCAATGACCATTTTACTCAATCCAGCGATGCCATTGTAAATAATGACGCGTGCGAGTATATCACGCATTCTTGTAACAGTACAATTTTTTTGGTACCTACTACAGAAACAGAAATAATAAATGTGTTTTCTGGTCTAAAAAATGTGAGAACATGTGACATAGATAACATTCAAATGAAACCGGTGAAATTTGTGATCGATATTATACCGTTATAACGCACATATATAACCTGTGTCTGTCTACCGGTGTATTTCCGCGAAAAATGCAACTTGCCAAAGTTCTTGCGTTTTTTAAAAAGGATGATAAAACAAACATATCCAATTACAGGCCGATTTCCATATTACCTTTATTTTCCAAAGGACTCGAGAAGATTATTTCTCAGCGTATATGCGATTTTCTTGAATATAATAAGCTATTGACAACAAGTCAATATGGTTTTAGGAAACACAGGTCTGTGGAGCTCGCGATGCTGGAGCAAAAAGAACTTATTTTAAAATCCTTTGAAGAGCGTTGTCTTACTCTTGGGGTGTCCATAGATTACAGCAAGGCCTTTGACAGCATCAATCACCAATTACTAGTTAATAAAATGACATACTATGGTATTCGTGGAGTCACCCAAGAACTTATTAAATCGTATTTAGGTCACAGACATCAACTAACAGATATAAATGGCACTTCTTCACAACTCAAACGGGTAAATGTTGGTGTCCCCCAAGGCAGTATTTTAGGTCCCCTTCTATTCATACTGTACGTAAATGATCTTGTTAACATTGAACATGATACCAAATATATTATATACGCAGATGACACCGCATCACTATTTAAATCCAACAATCCCCACAACTTAATCATGCTTGCAAACACTGTGCTAAATAAAATGCAAGTGTGGTCCTTGAAAAATGGCTTAAACATAAACGCCAACAAAACGAAAGCAATTCTTTTCAGGGCAAAAGGCAGATATATAAATTCTCATTTCGATCTCCAAATAAACTCGTCACAAATAGATATGGTAGCTTCCGCAAAAAGCATTGGTGTCTATTTTGACCAGGCTATGTCATGGAATGCGCACATACATTTTTTTAACAAGTAAACTTTCCCAGGTTGCAGGTCAAGTATATTCGCTTAGGTACCTTCCTTGTCAACTGAAACTACTGATTTATAATTCTCTTTTTGCCAGCTTACTTAACTACTGCTGTCTTGTGTGGGGTACGACCACCGCGTCAAATATCATCCGTTTGTCTCGCCTACAAAAACGAATAATTCGCTCTGTTTGCAACGCCCCGTATAATGCCGCTACTGCACCCCTGTTCAGTGATCTCGGTGTACTCCAAGTACAGCACCACTTTTCCAGCCGCCTTGCGCTCACTTACCGCAAGGAAATAAGAAGCAGTAAGGGTTTCATTGTTAGCCTAGCAAACCTGAAAGTAAATGTTCCCAGCTATGCCACAAGAAAACCAGAACATTGGTATGTCCCGCATCCACGCACTAATTATGCCATGCAAATGCTTTCTTACAACCTTCCGACATTACTGAACAGTCTGCTACTCAATGGAATTGATGTAACATTGTGTTCAGATGCTAGCATAATTAACCACCTAGCGTTACGAAACTAACCAGCCTTTTTTCAGTGTTACACCGTCACATGTGTAAACTCATCTTTTTTTTAGTTTAGAGTTGTTTGTATTGAATGCCATGCATTGTGAAACCCCTACGGTTGCATTGAACGCCTGTATATAATTTATCTGGATTGTTTCTCTAATGCTACATAAGAATGTGTAATGCAGTGATTTCTGTTCTTCACCCTTGCAGCCCCCCTCCCCTTCATTTATCTGTGTTACCCCCTCTAGCTCATTTTTTTTCTCCTTCAACGTTATTTCTTCGCCTCCTTTTGTATAGAAGTGTATACTCTCTTTTTTTTTCCTTTTCCTTTTTGTATTGTATTGTTTATGCTTATACGCTGCTGTCTCCAACTGTAAATGGAGTTGTAGGGTCCGTCAAGTTGCATGATTGCAACTTTTTCCCTATTTGTCCTGGCCATAAACTTGCTTGTGAAATAAATAAACATTCATTCATTCATTCAAAAAAAAAAAAAGAAAGAAAAAAAAATTCCCGCAAGAACTGTATACATACACATATAATTCAACTAAATAAAATAAATTATGCGTAATGAATGCACACAGTTTGTCATTGCATACAGAGTTCAACCCCCGATGTAAATTGAGAACTCTCATCTCCGAAGCGTTATTGGAATGCAGATCTCCAGAACATAATCTGCACAATGATAGCTTCGTATCGGCGCTAACCGTGCTCTGCGGATGGTTGATTTACGTTTTGTTGTCACTGCTTAGCCGCGCATGGCTACCTTATCGATCCTTGGCTAAAAGAGGAGCGCCCGCTTGTTCTGGCGTCGGGTAGCGTTCGGCTGTCTTGTTCGATGTGGAAAGAGTGGAACACGCTAGGCGCTCACCTAGAGTATTGTGACATGCTCGACAGCGCTCTCGATCTGATTGGATGATTCTGGAACGATTGTGTTCTAACATAAATGCACACACAACGAACGCCGCGGCATTCGATTCGCCGATCTTCGAGGGCACACGCCATTGTTTGACTGCCATTTCGATGTCTGCTATTTTGATAGCCTCTTTTGGAGCACGAGCACGCTGTAATTGTCTTTGTTCGGTGGATAAACCTTGCGTGACCTCAGACTGCGTGCCAGTAACAACAGTGGGTCCTAAAATATTTCGAAGGGTCAGTCAATTGTGGTCAAGGCAATGTTTATATAGTATAATGTCAGTTTAATGAATATAACTTAGTGAAAGAACTCAGTATTGTACAAATGTAAAAAATGTTTTCAGGTAAAAACAAATATTTCATTAAGCCTAAACAATGATTAGTTTTGCTGCTAAAGACACTAGGTTTTAGTGCTACGTTGTATAGTACTTTTATTACAAACGGGTTGTTCGGTTGGCATCGTATCATTTATACACCAATTAGGGAAAGCATAAATAGACAGATTTTTATGAAGTAGCACTAGGAATGCGTTCCAGCTTTCTTTGCGTGCGCTTTCTGCAAACATCAAGAGGGCCTGCGAAACTACCTCTCTCCTTTACAGTTAACTCTCCTTTACAGTTTGTTGGTACCTTGAAATGGATTTTTTTTTTCGGCGGAGTGAGGCTGAGAGAGATGGGGGGGGGGGGGGGGGGGGGGAAGGGGGGGTAGTATGTATTAAGCCTGTGGAAACAAATAAAAAATTTACAAAGACTTAACATTCCCGTCATACATAAGGAGTTCTTTGTTAATTCTACTGTCGGTATATCAATTATGAACAAGGTAAGCCGCTCTTCCCGATAGATCTGACTGGCTAAAAAAGTTAACAGCATTGCAATTTGTTTTTTTTTATGTTTTCAGAAATAATTATACACTACCTCCCTTTGAAATAATGACGCATGACTGAATGTTCGTTCGTACGATGAATATTATTTCAGTGGAGCGGAAGGTTCGTACATTGAAATGCAACATGCGCTATTCAAGAAAACTTGTTTCAGTTTTCCGCTAATTCTTACAGCCAAAGTAACGCATGTTAGAGGCGTGGCCATGATCTTTTCCGATAAATGAAATAATTTTATTAGTTTATCTGCTGCTACAGACGTGAAAATGACTATCGATGTGCTCTTCAATCGTAAAACGTTTTACATCGGACCCCGACGGAGTCTTTTCGGGAGCCGTACGTACCTAGACAACAAAGATAAAAAACTAAAATGGAAACCCGTCAACGTACCTAACTTTACAAAACTGGGGCCGAATCTCGCCCACTGGGGAATTGTCCTGTAGCGCGCAGCATCCATGGTTGAATAGTCTTCGTCGCACTTTCTTTTCAGGCTGTTCTTCTTTACTAATGCGTTGCATCTCTCCACCTGAATGCGTGAAAAAAAAAGCGACAGAAATTCTAAGAAGGGTCCACGAATGCGTAAGCATGCTTACGCGGCTTCGCCGTTTCACCAACGTTACGTTTCCTTGGTGGCATTTAAGGAACCTGTCAACCCGCGGCGTCCTTTTCTTTGTTTTATCCTTTTTTAGTTAATCACGTGAGGGGCTGCAATAAATAAAATTTTGGGACATCGTGGATTATTTTCATTTTTTTATATATATTTACAGCTTTAGCCATATATGGGGCATTTAGGCAGAATTTGCGCCGTCGATCCGCGGACAGAGAGCCACAGAAGAATAGAGAAACGACACAGCGCATGAGGACAGGGGTGACGTCAAGCCGAGCCCCGAGCCGCAGGCAGCATTAGCTGCGGTGAAATTGCGTTCGCGCCGCTGCCTCCTCCTGACGCGTATGTATACGTCGTCCGTTTTCTCGGCACGCCCCGTCACCACCTGTGGACGCGTTGTAAAATAAAGTTCGCAGTGAATGGAGTGCCGAGCAGGTGGCGAAGTAGGGTGGAATAGGATTCACTGCGACGTAATGCCGATACTGGTGGACAGGCAGAACAGGAGCGACAGGCAGAAAATGCCGCTACTAAAGCGATCTAGCGTCGCCAGTGAGGCGGTTAGAGCGCTAAGCACGGTTGGTGCAGCGTACGGGGGACGTGTGAAAAGTGCTTTGTTGCGGGCTTCTAAAAAGCTGAAGCAATCAGGCCGAGCCCCATGTTCGTGAGGGTGAGGGAATAGGTTTTCACGTATTCTGGGATATTCGCCAAGAGGTCTTCTTTTGATTTTTTTGCATTTCTTTCTGAGTTAATCGCGTACGTGAGTGCACCGGTAGACACACCTGTGTGATTTCGGTCGTTCATTTTAATTTCGGAGAGTACACAACGGCAACGCAGGTCTCAAGCCCTCGCTCCGACGGTTCGTAGTGGCGAGGGGAAAAAACATTTCTGTTTCTCCTTCCGCGCGGAGACGCCGATTCCGACGCAGACATGAGATCTTTGATTATTGTATTCCTACAGTAATTCTTCCTTTTTTAGGTAAGTACGGTATGCGAGGCAGGCAATAGCGAACCCTATTCAACCATTCGGCATCACTTGCAGCTAGCGTCAGCTACCGGAGATGTCTCCGGACACGTACAGTGATGCGACGGTTCCATTTTCGCTCGACGGACGTAACGCCACACTGCAGTGGCCGTGAAAATGCGAGCCATCCTGTCACTGAAGCCGTGCGCGGAAGTCTCATCGGCCGTATTTCCCTCGCATTTTAATACACTGCACTGGTCACGAGACGTCGCCACTGTCTCGGTTAACGGATCCGACCCGCCGCTCAGGCTCGCATCGCTGCTTCCGCGCAGTCCCTTTGTTCATCGCAGCAGCTTGGCACGTCGGGCTCAGTTTGCGAAAGAGAAAATAAACCCGTTCGTAATCTATGCGGGTCAGAGGCGTATATAGGGGCCCCATTGCACCTGTAGCTAGAAGTCTGGCTAAGATATGCCCCGCCCACTCCATATTCCTTGTGCAGTTGTGTTCCCGTGGTTGGTTTGACGGAAGTGATCGCAGCGGAAACAGCGACGACTAGTTCTAGGTTTTGCTGGACAGCAACAGTACTAGTAATAAATAAATAAATAAATAAATAAATAAATAAATAAATAAATAAATAAATAAATAAATAAACCACGTGTTTATAACCGTGGCCGTAAACAACGTGAAAGACTTTCCTTTGTACACGCAGCATAGAAAGTAAAAATAACCAAAAATGAACACGGAATGGACGCGAGGCGGACGTCTACTATATGATTAATAATGATAAATCACTAAATCAATCAATTAATCAATCAATCAACTTTATTAGCGTGCCCAGGAACGGCCAATGGCCGGAGTGCCGGCGCATGGATAGTGACATAAAAATAAAATACAAGAAACACATTGCAAGAAACAAACGACAGCTTACATGCAAATTGCAAATGACAAGCCACATGCAAATTGAAGAGGTGTAAATGAAATAAATAAAACGCAGGTGGAGCGGAAGGTGAGAACATGTAAAAAGAAACGCCTCCCGAAACTAGTCTTCTTGTAAAAGTACGGCAGCTCAGCAATGAAGTTAACAACAATGAGTTGCACTGCAATAAAGTATTGACGATAAGCAACGAACGAATAAAGTATTCGCGCTAAGCAACGAACGACGCTTCTACAGTTTCTCATCTTGTAAAGACCACACAACAAGCACAGCAACAAAGTTTGACAGAAAAATATATTTAGAAAAAATCCCGGGCCATCTTCACTAACGTGAAACTTGGGGAGGTGCTAAGCATGCAGTGTATAAGTGTTTTGTTGGCGCCTTGGCGTTTTTGCCCACGGAGATGGAACCATTGGGGGGGGGGGGGGGCGGGGGGGGGTATAGGTATACAGTTTTGCTGTAAAAGTCTCTTGTCTTTGAAGCACGAAGCTCTCTAGTGCGACGCGTAAACGAGTGTCCCGGTGATTTTTTTTTCTTGGTACGCGTTACGAAGCGCTCCAGCGCGAGGCGTAAACGAGTGTCCCGGTGTTTTTTAAGTGCAGAGCACTTTATGGGCTCGCCTTGTCGTCTTAGCTCCCTAACGGTCGATGCGACTGCCGGAATCAGGCGGCGTAGCGAGATAACGGACCCAAGTAGAGCTTTCTGTACCGGGGTTAGGGAGTCACGCTGAGGCTTCGAAAACCACGTGGTTCAAACACTCATAACCGTTCAAACCTCGTGAACTGCTGGCGCTTGTCATACATCTCCCCCCCCCCCCCAAAAAAAAAAAAAAAAAAAAACTTCAGGAACATTACAGGCAAAATCTGCGTATATAACCGGGTGCCCCCTGTTCATTTAGTTAGGAACGCTCGTTGGGTTGGTTTTTACGATAGTAAGCGAAAAAAGCGGCCGCGCAAGAAAGAAATGGCGCGGTCGAAATGACGCAGAAAGGCTCCAGCCGCGCAGGAAAAAAATGGCGCGTTCGAAATGCCGCATAAAGGCTCCAGCCGCTCAAGAAAAAAAAAAAATGGCGGTTCGAAATGACCCAGAAAGGCTTCAGCTGCGCAAGAAAAAAATCACGCGTTCGAATTAACGCGAAACAGCTCCAGCATACGAAGAGAGAGGGAGAAAAAACTTTATTTGCTCAGAGCCGGGGTCGGGCCCGCTAATCCGGGGCTGATTTAAACAAGCGCAAAAAGAACATAATTCCCGCTGGCGCAGTTTCAGGCAGGGGGCGCGCGCGCACGCGAAGGCGGGAAATTTGAAACACATTGGGTGGCAGCAGTGCGCGGATAACGGCGCTGCAGCCCATTATGGCGAATCACTGCTCTGCACTTCCGACAGCTTTCACCTTGAGTGGAACGGCTTTAATTTTTTAGTGCGCATTACGTTCTAGCGCGAGGCGTAAACGAGTTTCCTGGTGTTTCAGTACTGTAACTACATTAGACGACGCTTACGACCACGACAAGCGACGCCGGCAGCCCTAAGGGGCTTCGCTCCTAAAAAAATGGCAGGTGTTTAGAGGTGATGATGATGACAATTATGACGACGACGGTGATGATGATGATGCTTATTGTGATTATGATGATGATGATAGTAATAATAATAACGCGTGTTATTATAGATTTAACGTAATCCAACACTGATTGCGCCCCTAAAAATATTGGACATTGAACGCGTTCGATATTTCAAAACTAATTTATTGTGTATGGGCATGAAATAAAGCATGGCGGAAAGTTATTGGTTGGGACATTATTTTCAGATTAACAAAAAGGGTTTATGCTTGAAATGGTGAACAATACACGTTCGTAATTCATTATGTTTTGGAGGGAGAATTCCTCCTAAGCACTTTTTGCGAGCTTGTTACTGCTAATTTATTGTGTGCATTAGAGCGCCTGACAGCGTCGCCGGTATTAGTGGGAGGGGGCAGTCAGTTTTTCCTCTACATAGAGAGGTGGGGTTTTTCTTTTCTGTCTCATATACCTCTCTGTCTAGACAGATAGGGAGATATGAGGAAAAGAAATCGAGCTCTGCGCCCACACTGGCCCAACGAAGCAGGTTAGAGGGTACGGAGAGCGTTCCAGTTGGCATACACGCCCGGCGTGCCGCGGCCTGACGACGCAGCAAGGGAGTGTGTGCGAGCCGACGCTACTCTGGCCAGGAAAGAGCACCGAAACATGCATGCCTGCTGGCACGTAGACTTGGCAGCCAGATTGCCCAACCAACGACTGGATCAACTGTTTTTTCATGTCAGTGGTGAAGTCCCAATGGCATTCTATATGCCTGGCAGCGGCCTGTCAAATCGAAGTCTTTGGTGTTTGAAACAAAGATGTCGAATACAGGACTGCGCCGTATCGGGCGGCTGTGGGTCTTCATTTTTTGTCTTCCTTCGAAAGGCAGCGGCTGCAGTTTTGTTGCAAAACGAGGAATTCACGAGAGGCATGAAAGACGGTGCAATGTAGCGACAAAGCGTAGGCCGCGTCGCAAAGCGGGCAAGGAAAGAAATAGCGCATGTAGACGAAGGCGACCAAGAAAGACTGGACAAAGTGGTGAACTGTAACTGCAGTTTCAGCGTCAGCAAGTGCAGTCGTGAAAAAAAAAACAAAAAAACAAAATAGAGCCAACGTTCCCACAAGCCAGGTTCTGGCTAGGAGGTCGTCTTTGAACTTGACAAAGACGTTTGATCCTTTAATTTCGGCAGCCTTAAGATGAAAGCGTGACTCGTGGTTTATAGCTTTGAAAGATGGTATAATGTTATGCGCACCGCGACCCAGCACAATGTCGTGATAGCATCAAAGCTGCCAGCGACGTACCTGAGCGCTTCAAAGAGAACTTCGACCTTCAAATTAGCTGTTTCGCGGTTTCGCGGACTTGTAGAAACTAAAACAGCTCATCGCTCGCCATGGAAGAGGAAAACGCATTGACCTAATTACGTTCGCGTTATTATGCAGTGTCACGCAGTGGTGACGCGTAGCATTAATACACCTCCGGTCATCCTTCACTGGTCTTGACCTAGAAAAAAATGTAGGTGCATACATCGACTGCATCTCACTCGTCACGCTTCATCTCTTCTCTACATCAGACTTATTCCTCCGCAGTATCCCGAAAGTTTTAGCATGTAGTGCGAACAGAAATGAGGATTGTTGGCAGGGATGAGATTGCAGTAGATCGATCTGCAGTCGAGCAGATAGAAAAATGCTCTAAAGTACGTAATCATGTAGTGACCGAACCGTTCAACTTAAGGTGCATTAATACCGCTTTAATTGTAGATTAAGTGTTATCAGCTCGGTTCACACCTACACACAATTTTCGTTTGAGTAATTTTTCTTTGACGTGCTTGCCGTTAGTTGCCTGTTGCAGTGTCCTTCTCTCCATTCGGTATTAGCGCTGCTCCATGTTTGACTGTTCGCAGACTGAGCAGGCTTGTTCCCTTCATGTCGGCAAAGAACCAGCTCTCCGACCTTGCTCGTACCATTCTCCTTTTTTTTTTCTGGGAAGGGGGGGGGGGGGGGGAGAGAGGTTGGGGGCGAAAAGAGGAAAAACTGAAAATTCGCCTTTCTTGCTAAAAGAGGGAAGTGGCGTGTACCAGCCTCCCGGCAAGGCCCATTTGGAGGCCAATGGCACTTTCAGGCGGAAATGTTCTCCCAACCTCGGTCCGGACACGGAGGCCACTGAGCCGCTCGAAGAAATTAACAAGAAGGCTCGGAATGGCCTGGTAAAATGTCCTTCTACTAGCGACTCAAAGTCGAATGGGAGGCCTTAGCAGTGGCGCTATACAATGGCATGCAACTGAGTAAGCGCGTCCACTGCGCAGTCGCGGGTACCACACAACGGCTGTTTGTCCCCGCCAGGAGATCGTAGGTGGGCGGCAACCTTTGTAGTCCTCCCTTATGACACGCTGTAGCTGCGCAAGAGGCATGACGCTTCCGCGGAACGGGCAAACTTCCTGCTCCATAACTCGCTATCGAGCCGCGAGTGCAGCGCTTCGCAACGCACCGCTGCCCCCATTGTTTCGCGGTACCCCACACGAGACGGCAGCTGTGAGTATACTCTCGCACCGGAGCTGCGCCTCTCTTGGCGAGTTCTTAATTCTGGACTGCACTATGCACCCTGACCTCCCAGATCTGGCGGATGACGTAGGGAATGGGCCGCTTTAAACTCACTTGGCTTGTTTCAGTTGTAGAGACGAAAAAAGGTGCACAACCTGTCGCATTTCGCTCCCCGCTACTATTGCGGCCATTATCGGCGCGAAATCCATGTATTGAGCACAAAACCAACGTCGTGAAGTATATACTGTGAAACTTGTTTATTGCGCTATGACGCGGTAAACAAATAGTGGCTAAGCGTTGCGCACCAGTAACCATGGCATAGTTCTTCGCGAAACGCGCATTGCTTTATATCGACGTTACATGCTTGCTAGACACTCCAGAAACTGCACAGCAGAGTGAGACCCACACAGAAATGAAGAAAAAAACGATCTACAGTGCTGTGCACATCTTAGCTGCTTTCGTAATCAATCTTCCCTTCACGTTCACGTTATCGATGTAAATAAAACCGGTGTCCAGTTTTTCTGAGCGAGAATTTAAGGTCTCCCGCCCCGGCCTGCTTCCTCTACGGCAGCGGCTCCCTGCACCCACCATCTTTGTGTCCTTTGGGCTCCTCCAGAGGTTGTCTGCTGCGTCGCCACCTCTTCAGCTCGCTTCAGACTCTCCAGCTTAGTGCCAGCTGTGCGCGTTTTCACAGATCGTATACGCGGCACATTACCCTTTGTGTATCCGCGTCAGATGTGAACCCGATAGGGCTACATGAGACCGCGGTTCGATTCTCCCACTGAATGGTTCATTTTCTTTTCTCGAAGTCTTCCTGCTGGTAGCAGACGTACAGACCGGCATTTTTCGCCCGAAATTCCCCAACGGAGGTCTTCTGAGCTCGCGTGAACTGCAGGGACCCGACAGGCGCCGTACGCTGTAAAGATTTTGTACGCGCAACAAGTGATTGCACGGGTCTCTTGTCTTCACCAACTATTAACTGCTGGTCGTTTACTGCCTTGGAGTGGAGATTTTCTATACCCCTTCATTGTATAAATACTCGCTAACGGTCACTCCAGGGTGATATGACTTACAGCGAGATCCGTTGACACACGGCTGTGGCATTAACGACAATTGTTTCAGCGCCACATTTGATACGGTACGTCCTACAGTTGTCGCTTTAAAACAGAAAAAAAAATCTAGAACGTGTGCCATGGCTGCGTTTGTGTTGTAGATCTGGGGCAGATGACACTCCAGGTATGCTAGTAAGGTAATTTTTGCTAAACGCGTATTACGGCCTAGAGCAGCAACCAAGTGTATTCTTGGTGTCGCACTTTCCAATTGCTGCGAAATCTGCAAGCGACGATGAATTTGTCTTCCGCTTCCTGTGCCGGTAAACAGGCCGCAAAACTTGAATACAAAATTCACAATTGTACCTTGTTTTCAGCCATGGCTTGAGCGTGTCACTCTGATTCCCGCTTCAAAACCAGGAGGTCTGGGCGCGATTTTAGAATTTCCGAGCTGGCAAAGCAGGGCGCGATTTTAGAATTTCCGAGCTGGCAAAGCATCTTTTTTTTCAGATCTGTATTCTTTCGCGCAGACGCCGTGATACCGACGATGGAAACTCGACGAGGAACACGTGGTGACAGACACGCTGAGGGAAAGTACCCCTTAACTATTGACATTTGGCGCCAGAAAATTGCGGTAGCATGGAGGAAATTGTCCCTGAAAAGCGTCGTGTAGAAGATTGACCTGAAAGAATGGGTTGTTGATGCATACACCATTATCTTACCCTTCAAATGGGAAGTCAGAAGGTAATACATAAAATTGAATGTAGAGTTGTCTTTTTTTTTTTTTCAACTTAAAGGGACACTGAAGTGATATGTAAACATTGCGGGATTACTAGCGCAAATTGTAGTCTGGAGTCCCCAGACCATGTTTCGACCACTCTGGGCGCGTTTACGCGATTTTATTTAGTAGAAAAATTAATTCGAAAATCCTGTCCTCCTCTCTTTACGCTCGCCCATTTTCTGTGGCCTTTTCGTGTGACGTCGTGAGGAGCTGAGCTCGCAACTGGCTGCGCTACTGCACGGCTCCCCGGCCTTCAGACAGAGTCAGTCGGCCCAGCGTTTCGTCTGCCGGCCGCCGACGGGTCGTCGCAATTCGTTCGCTCAGTTGAAACGAAGCCAGGACACGTTTGTGAATGGAAGAATGGGCCTTTCTTTACTTTGTTAGTTTGTACACTGTATCTAGCTCCAAGTCAAGGTCGCTTCACACAAGCGCTGCACAAGCGCACATGCGACGCTTCGCTGACTGGTATGCCAGTAGGAAAATATAAGGCCTCTTGAAGGCAGGAGAAGAGTCAGCGATGTCAATATAGGTACAAAGGAAATAAAATCAACTGATATTTTTACCGTATAGCGTAAAACTAGGGTGCGGGAAGCACTTTTTTGCGCTGGGCGAACAAGCACAGCGGCCAGCAGCACGACTACGCATCTGCGAACGCTTTTCCGTCTAAGAAATGCAATTGCTAGACGTGAGATATTGTGGAAACTTGGGGGATGCTTACTGCACGAGCGCAAAACAACAAATAGTCACCTAAGCTGCTTGGAACGCTAAGACTAAATAAATGTGTAAACTGGTTATACATTATATACCTTATATTTCCAAGTTCGCCAGCGCTGGATTACGAGCTGACTTTCTTGCCGTCAATGCCAAAGTTAAGTGATGATGACAGAGCAAGCATGGAGGCGCCGATCAGTTTGCAGGAGATAAATAACGCCATCGACGAATTATCCATAGGGAAGTCACCGGGGCCAGATGGACTGGGAACCGAGTTTTACAAGTTCTTCAAAGAAGATATAGCATTAATTTTGTACAGGGTCATAACGGAAGCGTATGAATCCAAGAGAACACCGCCTTCGTTCCGGAATAGTCATATTGTGTTAATTCCTAAAACTGATGATCCTGAAAAGCTGTTGGCGGTAGAGTCGTATCGGCCAATCAGCTTAACGAATGTTAATTACAAAATTTTCATGAAGGTTTTGGCTAGAAGATTGCAAGGAGTAATAAAAACAATTGTTGGAACCCATCAAACATGTGGAATTCAGGGACGATCTATTTTTACCAATATTCATGTCGCAAGAAGTGTATTAGAGTGTTGCGACGCTCTAGGGGGCCACGTGGCGATGATCCAAATTGATTTGCAGAAGGCCTTTGACCGTGTTGCGCATAACATTCTTTTCTCAGTGTTAGAACACGTTAACGTAGGATCCGTCATCCTCGAAGGTGTAAAGATGTCGTACACGCAGTGCTCAGCTCGTGTTATTGTAAACAAAAAAGTGGGACGAAGTTTTGATATACTGTCGTCGGTGAAGCAGGGGTGCCCCTTGAGTCCCTTGTTGTTTGCGATTTATCTTGAACCCTTTTGTTTAAAGATTCTTCAAAATGAAAATATACACGGATTCCGTTTGCACTGCAGTGAAGTTAAAATTTTGTCATATGCCGATGACATCGCTGTTTTTTGTAGTGATAGGAAAAGTGTGAGGGAGGTGGTGAACGATCTAAAGCGATTTTGCGAGTTGTCTGCCAGTGCAGTGAACTGGAACAAGTGCATAGGATTTTGGCATGGTGACTGGCAAAGTAAGCCAGTGTTTTTCGAGAACATGCCTTGGACGACAACTCCGGCCAGGTATCTGGGCATCCCCCTTGAAAACTACCAGGATGCTAGAGAGTACTGGGACGGAGAAACTGATAGAGTTAGAGAGAAATTAACACAATGGGGGGGAAGGGATCTGTCAATGTTTGCCCGTGCATCAGTATGTAATGTGTTTGCTGTTGCCAAGGTATGGTACGTCCTACAGGCGATTTGTATGTCAAGAAGGAACATACAAAAGCTGCACAGAGTGTTTGCGGCGTTTTTGTGGGGCTCAAGTTGGGAGCGCATGAGTCGAACTAACTTGTTTCGCTCGGTGAAAAGTGGTGGATTGGGACTGGCACATTTGTTTATCCGACAAATAGTTTCTAGGTTTATGTTTCTGAGAGATCAGAGAGATTGCTTTCTACGTACTGTGGTACAAGCCCGACTACGTGATGTCATTCCAGACTATGTAGTTTCAACTTCTGAAATGCGATGTGTACGTGTGCGTGAGTTCTTGCGGGAAGTTGTGGACGCTTTTAGGATTTTAAGGGTTAGGTTTTCCTCGGAGTATTTGAGTAGTGTACCGCGAAAACGTTTGTACAAAGATATGATTGATGTGTGTCTGCCTGTTCCGGTTTATCGTCAGTTATATGCAGTGGGTTCAGGAAAAGATGTTCTAAAAAGAGTGAAACGAATGCCAGTACGTTCATCTGTTAAATCTTTCTTCTTTAAACTTCATAGCGGCACGCTTCCAGTAAAACCCTGGCTGCAGGAAAAAGGACTATATGTACACCCATGGACACTTAAATGTAGACTATGCCAAAAGCTGGAAACAATTGAGCACATCTTTCTGGACTGTTGGGATGCGGTGTTTCACTGGGACATCCTCCAACGAACCCTGAAAAAAGACTTACCATTAACGCCTCATGGCATTCGCTTTTTGCCCGTAAACAATGATGGAGGCGTGCCCTATGATATGTTCATGGCACTTAGTCTGCATTCTATGTGGAAAACTCGCATGGCGGTTCAAAATGCCGAAGAGGATGCTCGCACAGTGCGAGAGTACTTCATTGAAAGCGTTGCTTATATAAGAGAAGTTTATCGAGTGATGCCGGAAGAGCCTGAGTGGTTACCCATTCTGGATGTTCTAGCGCAATTTAAGATGTTTTAAGCCACTCCCTTCAGCCGATTGGTGGCTGGAGCTAGTAATTTGTGTACTGAACACTGCGTGTTGTGTTGTCGCCAAGCAGGCAATAAAGAAAAAAAAAAAAAAAAGCCTGTGGCTTAGTGGCTTGGAGCGCTAGGTATGTCATCGCAAGTGTTTTGCAAAGTTCGAATCCCCGCGGGTACGTGATTTTTTTTTTTTATAAGGTAACTTTTTTGTTTTCCGCCGATGTTTTCTATACGAAGTTCACCTTTTTTGGGGCCGCAACGTTCACTGCTCCACGAACTAGTTCACAGAACGCGCGCAGGCTGGCACTGGCGCGCTAGCGAGTTCTCGTTGGCGTGCTGTTGCCATAAGCACCGACTGCTTGCGGGCAGTGGGCACAGGCCAGAATCAACAGACCCTTGGCCTGGTGCGAACACGCCTTTTACGATACAGGCATGAGTGAGGCAAGCTCCAAATATGGGGGAAAAACGCATGGCATTTGAGCGTCTGCGGGGACGCGGAGGGCGTTCATGCACTGCGTAAGCCTCGGCTAGTGAATGCTACGATTCCAAGCCGTCCTGGGAGGCTAATCTTATGCATTTTACAGCCGACAACATGGCAGAAGCGTGGTACGATGATTACTGAGATATTGAGAATGCCCATCCAACAACGCCATCGGTTGTGTTTTACAGAACCGAAACCGAAACCGAAATTTGTTTGATTGCTAACCTTGGGTATCGTCCAATCACGGTGCCCAAGGTCTGAATACCGGTCTGGTGCGATCGCACCAGACCGGTATTCTGGAGGTCGTGGGTTCGGATCCCACCTGGCGGGCATTTTTTCTTCACTTTCTCTTTCTTTCCAAATTCGTAATCTGTTTCAATGATCTACCACATCCTCCCCTTTGCTTTCCGAGGTTTTCTCGACTGCCAACCCTTATTTATATATATATATATATATATATATATATATATATATATATATATATATATATATATATATATATATATATATATATATATATATATATGCATGCATATGCGTCGCTGTAAGCAGCAGTACCGATTTACATTTCTTTTTTACGGTGGTTCGACAGCATAAAAAAAATCGAATCAACGATCGCAAAAACGGCTTTACTGCTATTGTTTTGAAAAGTGCAACGCTGATTTCTGTTTCGAAAAAGAAAACGAATAAATTTCCTCATCCGTACGGCGCCTTAACCGCATACTAAAAATTCATTACCTCCGCTTACAGCACCTCCGCGCCAGATGGGTGAGAATGATATCGTTATGGCGTCTTGGAGAACAGGTCTTACTTTCGCATTTGAATGCACGAACGGATTCTGTGCACGCACCGAGCTTGCAAACATTATCCGCGTTCGTGTACATGCGAAAAGGGTGGCGCCTTTTTCGAGAATGATTCACCGCGTGATCCGGCCCTCCGTCGCATCTGATGGCAAGGGTTCAAGAAGCATTGAGAAACCGCCTAAGTTTCAACGCCGTGCTGTACCCAACACCCAGATGCACATTTTCTTCCCCCCAAAGTGAAAACCTTGCCCGTTCAGCTCGATCGGTCGATTCGGTCGGTGCTCGTCATCCCCAAATTCGTAGCGTCGCAACTTTATTCAGTCGAAAGAGACAACACGTTTGACAAGGTAGAGGCCTCAGTCCGGTGCTGACGTTGAGGGGAAGAGCAAAATAATCGTAACGGAAGAGAACAGCCTGCTCTCGCCGCGTAAGCCGTGCGGTGAGTCATGCCATACTCGTAGTTCCTGTTTATAGTCATAATGTAGCTGGTAGCTAAGTTGAAGCACAGGACGCGCAATCCGAAGGCGTGGGCTTGGCTCAATCTTGGCGCGCATGTTTTGCTCCACTTTCTTTCTTTGCTTACACTATATTCACTGGAAAAAATGGTCACGCTTCCCCTGTGACTTTTTTGGCGTTCTAGACTGCTGGCTTTCCTTTCTGTATTCATTCAACGGGGCTCTCACTCCTAATCACAAGATATAATTACACGCATTTTCTTGAGTTTTTTCCAAACAGGCTTTTTTATCGCCGTTTATTTCGGTTATTGCGGTGATACGGTTACCGTCTCAGTTGCAAATTCATTGCAGAATTTTTCGCGTTTATCTCCCGTCGCCAACAACAAAACACAGTGTGGGAGGCATATTTGTGCTGTGGCCTGGCCGGACGAAACACCATAAGGAGAGTTCGGGTCACTGTACAGCCACCGAGAGATGTGCTAATTATTCGAAGGTCCAAAGTGCTGAAACATTCACGGGCATTGCGGAGGACACTCCTCTGTCCTCGCGCAATGAAAGCCCCGTCACTGTTGCGGAGGCCATCCAGGCCATCCAGGCCAGAGCGCACCAGGCTATGGGCGGGAAGGCGGACACGTCTCGCGCGCCGCACAGATGCCACGAAAGCGCGGGAGCTGGCCCAATCGCGCGAAAGAAAAACAAACGCAGTTCAGGTAACACGCGGCCTCGAGCCTACTCCACCGCTCGCGCTATTTTTCCGCGCACCGCACTGCGCGTCGCCTCAACGGCTCACCACCGGTGGACCCATGTGCCTTGCTTGCGAGATGTGCAGGGCACGAGAATAGGCTCAAAACCTGGGCCGGGGTATTTTTGTAGATGCTGAAGGCGTCAGCAAGCCGATCGACCACCGCGCGTCTATGCTCTGACGCTCGCTCGCCCTTAGATCCTCTTGCCGACTCCGAGCATTCCTGAGCACTGCTGGTGATGACGTCGTACAGAAATATAAGTGTTCGTGGACGCGAAGCTTGCGAACCGTGCATGCGCTAACAAAACTGCATTTGGCTTCCGGCTCTGCGTTGCTCAAGCTGCAGCAGCGGCCACGGTAGGCGCACAAATTTCTTCCTCCCACATTGGTGGCCTTCGGTGAAAGAAAAGATCTATACAGCGAGTTGCCAGGTGGGCCTCACTCAAAGACATTCATTGAGTGGTGATTGCATACACCGCCCTTACTCCGGCCGTACTGCTAGCCGTCATTTAAGGAATTTCCACAAGGCTATCTCGGCTTGCTGCTGCTATACCTCTCGGGCTGTCGTTTGCATGATTAGTTTTAGCTCTCCTTACCGCTTGCGAATTTAGGGGTTATATCGTTTTTCAACATCGTGTTAGCATGATAAGAGATGCCTCTTTTTCTGCAATATGAAATCATAAACAATATGTTTTCACGTGAAAAATCGCCGGTGTGCGTTTCCGAACTTGTTATTACCAAGGAAACCTGGTCCATGCTACCGGTATGACTGTGTTAACTGAGTGGTAAGCATTTTCTGTTCCGATGAAAATAAGCTATCGTTTTCCACTGTTGGGCCAGAGCTCTCGGTTTAGACTAGTCACAGACGACACTTTAGACGCTTTCACTCGCTTAGAGCTTTTTGGTATAGTTCGCGACCAAAATTGGAAGGTGGCAAGTTCCTCAAAAAAAGCACTCGCGAGTTTTCGAAAAGCCAATTACCAGAAAAAAGGGGAATCAAAAGGAGCCGCTTGATGACACACCACTTTATGCGTGTACATCTAATTTGTTAAGTACGTAACAAAGTGTTTGGGTAGAGGCACTTAGTTTCAAGCAGCTTAATTAACGGTTCACTGAGCGGCAATGTGGCTAACCACTTCGCGATCTCATCGAAAGGGTGTGTGGTGAACCAGACTTGTCCCCCCCCCACTTCTCCCCCGGCCGCAGGAAGGCCTGATCCCCGAGGGCCCCGGCGAGAGCAGCAGGATGTCGTCGGCCGAGGCTGACGACAGCCCCGCGGAGTCCTCGGACGGGGCCGCCGAGCCGGCCACACCCACGAGCCGCTCGTCGGGAAGCTTCCTGCGCGCGGTGCCCAAGCGGCGCTCTCTCATCCTGCGCCAGTGGATCAGCTCCAACGGCAACCGCTCGCCCACGGGCCTTCACAATGCGGTCAGCCTCAAGGACTGCCTGCCGCCCTGCTACCACACGGCCAAGAACATTGGCAAGACCATCAAGGTATACGCGCCGCCCGGGGAAATGCAGCCAGGCTGAATGCGACCTTTCCTGATTGTCCACCTTCGTTGTCAGCCTCAGAGCCCCGATGTGCAGTATAAAAGCTGGGGTTCATCTTGATCCACCCTGTGCGAAGCTGCATTGCCCATTAAAGGGACCCTGCAGCACTTTTTTCAACTTTTTTTTTTGAAATCTTAAATGCTTGCAGAACGTCACCCAGCACACCCAGTACTTATATTAGGGGGTCGCAAAGTACCTCAGCCAAAAATTACTGCTCTATGCCCATCAGATAACTTAAAAACTCGGTCAAAAGATTTTTCTCCCTTTCCGGTCTTGACGTTCTTCGACGGCCCGATTTACGTCACTGAGGCCATGTAGCGGCTGTTGGCCGGTTTTCCTTCAGTTGCAGCAATGAACGCTTTTCGATAGCAACTTTAAAAATAAAGCCACAAAAACAAAGTAGGAACGGAAGGCGTATCTGGTGCGACAAGCAAATTACGCAGTGCCGCTCCGTGCTGGCGATAACTGTAGCTTTCGCAGTCCTTCCAGACGCGAAGGAAAGAGTGAAAGCGTTTATCGAGAGTGTTGCAGGGTCGCTTTAAAGGCGCAACGTTTCGAGGATTTGCTCAGCCGAGTGGTCATTCAAACGTCGTGGTGTAGAGAACGTTTTCGTGCTCGGTAACTGCGTCACGAACCAGCGACGTTCGTATTTATCGAATACCTGTATTTTCGGCGAACATGCGGGCGTGCAGCTAGAGCGATGACACCGTACAGGGATCGATAGCCAATAACTCAAATTGCTGCGGATGCACAACGTGGACTTGCAATCACACATGGTCAGTCTCACGGGCAGAGCTCCGGACATACGCAAAAAAAGGAGATGGAGAACATGACAATGGCAAAAAAGACATTATAATATCAAACATAATGAACTCAGAATAAAAAAAATTTCGTGACGCAGTAAGCGTACCATAGAATTGCAGTACTCGAGCTTATGGTGCTCTTCACCATCGTCATACTAGCGGTTTCAGGCGGAAAGCGGGTGTTCATCTTAACCACCCTCCCTCCGTTATTGCGAAAGAAAAAGAAAACCACTATTAAACAAGACATAACGGCGCAAAAAATTCGCGTCAACTAAAAGAAAAGACACAGAGGGGAAGGAGTACCAACTTGCCCTCTGTTGGTACTCCTTACCAACAACTTACCAACGCATTTGTTAACCTGTGAGGAAGAGAATTCTTCGCACTCCATGATATGCATATGTGATAAGGACGATGTAGATAGCGTGATGTGCGTACGTGTCATCATGAAAGAACACATGCATAGAACATGGTGTATACCTAACTGAAAGCAACAATTTCCTCTCATTGGTCGATAAGCTAAATGTGCTTTGCCTAGCCGGTTTCCGATACCATTGGTACGCTAAAGGTACTATATCTCCATCCCTTGTGTTAAAGCGACATCTTTGCATTAGAACTCAGAATAAGTAGAAGAGTATAACTACCTTGGACAAGTTGTCAGCGCTGATCCAAACCACGACAAATAAATCCTGCGCATAATAGGTATGGGCTGGGGCGCACTGGTCAAGCACCCCCAAATAATGGAAAGTAAGCTACATCTGTCACTTAAAAGAAGAATATGCAGCCAGTGCATGTTGCCGGCGATGACTTATGGAGCGGAAGCTTGGCGCCTTACTAAACAACTGGTAAGCGAACTGAGGTCGGTTCGACGAGGCATGGAACGCAGGATGATAGGGGCAACGCTCAGGGACAGAAAACGAGCCTCCTGGACGAGGGAGCAAACTCGAGTAGAACATATGGTACAAATTTGAAAAAAAGAAATGAACTTAGGCTGGCCGTGTAGTGAGACGAAATGACAACCGGTGGACGTCCAGGGTGACAGAGTGGATACCGAGTGACGCGTCTAGAAGAAGGGGAAGGCCATTAACTTGATGGAGGAAGGAAATGAGAAAATTCGGAAGCAAGGAATCGACTCGGGCAGCTCTTTTAAAACAGGAGCGGGTGGAGGTTAGTGGGAGAGGCCTTCGTCCTGCGGTGGACCCAAATAGGTTGATGATGACGATGATGATGATGATGGACAGTCGCGGGTGTTATAAATGAGCAGATCGCTCCGATGACGTTCCCTCCGCTAGATAGAGATTAGCAAAGAAGTGTGTGAATTTTCCGGTAAAACCCGCCGTGGTGTCTCAGTGGCTAAGGAGCAAGGAGCCGGCCGTTTTCTTCACTTTTTCTTTCTTGTGGGGCACTGCGAAATGGGTGATCGTCGCCGGGAGGGCAGACGCCTCGAAGCAGCTTCGTGCATCACTAGCAAAAGAAAAACAAATTTGATGACAGGCAGAGTCAGCGGCCCTTCCTTTTTGCACGCGATTGATTGATTGATTGATTTTTTACGCTCCGACGCTACACAGACAATGAGGCGCGCCGTAGTGGAGGGCGCCAGATTAATTTTGACCACCTGGGGATCTTTAACGTGCGCCGAAATCTCGAACACACGGGCGTTTTCGCTTTTCGCCTCCATCAGAAAAGCGGCCGCCGAGGTTGGGAATTGAACCCGCGCCCTTGGGCTGAGCAGCACAATTTGCACGCGCTTTCGTTCGCAAACCCGACAATGGGCCAACTCGTCTCGAAGGCAGCGCGTGGTGCACGCAGTTGAGTGCAGCGCTTTTCTTCTCACTGTTCTTCGAAACTAACGATTGGTGTCAGAACAATAAAAGGGAACACTGTGATAGCACTGGCTAGTTGATCAAAGCATAGCTCGGGCATCGCTCGAATCGAATGTTTCCAGACATTTCCCCCGACCAATCGGAAAACTGCGAAAATGGTGGCCTAATGTCCCTGTGTTCGACTTGATGGAAAGATGTTACTTTTTAGAAGGTTTTGTACAAGTCAGAGATCTGCACCGTGCCGTTCCCCTTGATTTCCTCACAAGTCATGAATTGCTCTGGCACAGCCATACAGAACCATGTTATTAGGTAATAGCTCTAACTTTTCTACATCTATCAATTTATACAACTCTTGGCTGTAAGAAAATATGTGGCGCTTTAACTTGAATACCAGTCTCACTCGTTAGCAATATTGCCGCCGGCTGGGCTAGTCGGTACGCGTTCATAGCGGTGAGGAAGCGTAAATAAACCAAGGAACAATTGACAGGGCAGAGACGGCAGCGCTGCACCAGAATCAACGTTTATTTTTAGGTAAGAGGGAATATACATCCTACGCTTCCCACCGCGTGGGCACGCGTCAACACCCCAAGCAGCGATGTCGGGTACCGCTCGTGCGGCTGCACCAACGGAGGTATACGCGCACTATCATGCATACAAAACTGTCAGGATGCGTAAATCACAAGTCGCGCCTGCAATCCTTGCTTACTGCAGCCTCAGCTGTGGAACCATTTCGTTTGGCCGATGCTTCTAATATTCAAAACACTCACGATAAATCAAAAGCAGAAACAAAAAAAAATCATGCACCCCTCCGTCTAACGACGACGATGGTTGAACGTGAAGCTTTCTCGTGACGGACTCTTTGGTTGTCGTCTGAGTTTGGACTGAGTTTTGACCATGTCGAAATGGAGCAATCAGATAGACCCCGGCTTCATAGTGTGAGGGACCCAGGTTTGGTTCCGGCCACTCAAGCGTGTTTTTTTTTTTTTTACTTCACACGCGATCATTCATTATCATCGTAAAAGAAAGTTGGCTTTCCTGCAAAGCGTCTTCGCGTTGCAGACGTAATCAACGGGAACACTAAAGCTTCGCTTAAAAAAAACGCTTTGGCTGCTCCCTTTGGCAATTTCAAGGTAGGTATACATGCCGTTCTCGAGCGCGGTGGATAGTCCCGTTGCGTATATACGCGGGATTAGATAGGAGTGGCGATTTTAAGAAAGGAACGGGTGGGCTTGTGCGCACGGCGGGAGGTCACAAAATCATCACGAATACTTGCTTAATAAGGAGTCCTGCTTTTATTTTTCTTTAACAAAAATATTCGGTAATCGACAGACTCGTTGTCGGGCTCGCTGCCGTGATCAGCTTTACTCACGTAGCTACATTATTTGTGATGAAATTCCGCCGAGCTCACGCCCATCAAGGATACAGCTCTCCCTCCGTTCCTCACCCGTTCTCTCGATCGAGCAGAGAGGACGGGTGTGCTCCGATTTCCCCCGTTCCTACGAGTGCCCGTACCTCTATTGGCCCTAGGCACGTCAAGCAGGGTTCTCGGTGTCGTTATGGCTGTTTTCTAGTTCGCAGGAAGAGGTTTCACCACACAGCTCTTTTTTTTTCTCTCCCTCTTTGTGGCGACACTTGTCGCAGTGGTATAGACGGGTACCATTAACGCTTCGTAACAGCTTTCCACTTGCGTCATTGTACGGGGAACCAAGACCGGGTTGCACATTTCGAGCGGCCTAGTTAACAACGAAAAAAGACATCTGCAAAGGAATCTCTAACGGTGTTCCCGTGAAGAAAAATCGGTGAGGGGGAAGACCCAATGTCTAGAAGAAATCGGCACGGTTAATTATTTCATTTATCCTCAATAAGAAAGGACTGGTAAGAAACAAGACGAGTGCTCACGTATTGTAACACATGTTTTCGCTTCGGCTGTAGGATTCGGGGATTGTTGAGTAAAGAACGTGACGGAAGAATGACGTTATCTCTCTTTGCAATCTGATTCAACAAGTTTCAAACAGTTTCTTATCTCCTGGGTTATGAGGCGTGCCGCGCTTAATTTCGACACTTTGGGGTCCTCTAACGTGCCACTCAACCTCGTAGACGCGGGTGTTTTTTGCATTTCACCTCGGCAAGACAGAGGGCGAATAAACTTTATTGACCCTGAAATGTCGTGGGCGTCCCTAGTTTTCTCTTTCGTGGCTCAGCTACAGCTCCCGCAGGGGTAGAGATACTGTAAGATGAGCTGGTCGAGTAGCCGCTTCAGTGTGGTTTGGTTTGTTAGTGCGGAGTTTGGTACGGTGCTGTGCAGTAGTTTCACTTGACTTCTCGGCATTCCCCATCCCGTACAGGTGCCGTCAGAAGTAACTGGAGCACGGGAGCTGTGGCCGAACCGCATAGCAGCGCCGTGTAGCTGCCCCGGCGGCAAACGAAATGACGAGAGCACGCATGCGCGCCTGGCGACGGCGATAGCCCGCATATACATCTCAAACCACTTCTTTTAACCTGTATTCCAGAATTATTTGCAGAACACTGGTCTCGGTGATGGCGCTGATAGCATACACACCTCAAAAATATTTGAAGAAAAAAAAACTGCTACTGCAGATCCCTGTGAGAGCACCGCGTCCCCGGCGGCTCGTGTGCGCTGAAAGGGTGCCAAAGATGTTGTCAGATGTGTCTGTGCTATCAGAGCCATTGCCGAGACCAGTATGCGGCGAAGAATTCTCTAATACAGGTTAAAAGAAGTGCTTTGAGATGTATATGCGGGCTATCGCCGTCGCCAGGCGCGCATGCGTGTTCTCGCCCTTTCGTTTGCCGCCGGTGCAGCTACACGGCGCTGCTATGCGGTTCGGCCACAGCTCCCGTGCTCCAATTACTTCTGACGGCACCTGTACGAAGGGCAGGCCAGGAGGGCATGAGGGCGGCTGGGGTGCCGCTCGCAGTAAATGCAGATGGGTGGTTAGAGTAAATGTATGTGCCTTTGCTCAGTGGTAATGGGGGGCTGGTTTATCATATCAGGAATATCTGCGACCTGCTTAGGTTGCTGCAAGGGGAACTCTGTCCTGTTCAGCCGGAGGTTCATTGGAATGTTCGCCAAGGGGCCTGAGTATGTGTGGAGCCCTTGTTAGAGTCCAAAGAGCGAGTGAGGTCCTCCATTTCCGAACATCCCAGCGTGGTCTCGGATCAACACTGGGATGGGGGCGCTGACTTAATGGGTTCGCTGTGTCGTCTTGAACAGGACGAAATACGACAGTGGTTGAACAGCGATTGAACAGGACGGAACACCAGCCATGAAGCTCATAAGCCTGCTTAGGCCGAACAGTAACGCAACATTGATCAGAACAGGGCAAAATTGGTACAAGTTAACCAGATACCGTATTGTTTGCAACAGAGAAGGGTGAATTTAAATACTTATGTAAAGAAACAAACACAGAATCGATTCATATAGACCGCTCACATGTATTTTATTGGTTTGTAAGGCAGAAAATCAGAGCAGAAATGCAGCCATAGATTGAAGGGAATCGAATTCTCGGGGAATTGCAGAATAAATTTAGACAAGGCAGCTGCTCGGATGATAACATGCTTATGTTGAAACAGCGCGGTTAAATTTTGATGGTTAAGAATATACTGTTATGGGCAGCATTCCTGAACATCACAGGGACATATCACGATGTGAACATAGCAGCACTTTGAAGTATTCTGAAACTCGAGGGTTCATATTACGAGCTGACAGGGTTACTGAGGGTAATGGTCAAGACAATTGGGTGAGCATTGCACGAAAAAGACATAACTGCACGCGGCAAGTCAAAATCCACAGAGGGTTGAAACAGAGATGTCCTTCAACCCATCTATTTTTTTATGCTTTACATGGAAGCGCTATAAAATAAGCTTGAATAAAATCCTTTAGGGTTGCACTTAACCCTTAGCCGGCAGGAGAAAGCGGTACAACGTTTTCTGCCGACGATGCTATTCTCGTGTCTCACAAATATTTTTGACCAGGAAGTCACAGACATAGGTTTAGATTATAGCTCAGAAAAATAAGGAATAATTGTTTTCCGTGGCTGCAGCATTGACGCAGGGTCACTGGATTAAGCATGACAAATACGTATTGCTTCCGGGGCTCCCATTTGAGAAATCTCCGTTCAAATTCAGACACTCTATCAGGCTTGCATTGAACTAATCCAGGGATCACTGTGTCTTTTGGTATTATGCTTGCGTTGTTGGAAGTCGCAGAAGCACCAAGTTAAGGGAAATATGTTTTAAGGAGAGCTTGAGAATTATGGACCACCATGAGTTGGTAGCGAAATTGTTAGGTATACTTTTACATGAAAAGTGCGACACGCAGTGATGGCTTGAAGGATGACTGTGAAATAAGGATATGAAATTAACTATGACTATAAAACTATGGCAATAAAAATGAATAACTGGAGCGAAGAAAAGTATCTCGGAACGCCGTTAGGGATGTACAGGCTGACAAGTACGGTATGGGGAAGGAAAATATCTACCATAACATTAAGGGCCTTGCTTTATGAAGCCAGAGCAGGTTGTTTGCGCACGTATAGGTTTTTAATTTGCTGTGCTCGAAAAGATCAGACGAATGTTTTATGTAAAAAAGGGAACAGGCACAATTCGACACCTTTAGATGCGGGGATATTTATACCTGTGACACACGGCAACGCTAGATCTCCTTTAAACTAAACCCCTTTCGCCACGTCAAAGGACATTTTGTGGAAAGGAGTGGCACTCCTGACACACAGCAACCCCCGATCTCCTTTATGTAGTTGCTGTAACTGACACACCAAAAAAGTGGCGCTAGCAGTTCTGTTGAAAAAGCATGCACAATAACAAAATTAAAGTGCGGCTAATAGACCTTTTTAATTATTTTAGAGAGGAACTGTGCGTTTTATTGTTGTCTAGAAAAAGTAAATGGGTAATTTCACATATTTGTATTAAACAGCAACGACAGAGTGCTTTTTTTCGCCTATGTCCCGTGGCTAATCTGGCAACAGCGGGCAGATGTTTACAAAAATACATTACGATTGGGCTTGTTTGGTGAAATTTATTTCATTGCAGTTTTAAAAATTTATGAAAGTATTATGAAATCGCATTTGGTCTCACTAAGTTCTGAGAAGCTTATGATTTGCTAGCACCTGCTTACGAGGCTGCGCCGCTAGCTGCTCCTTTTCCGGAAAAGGAGATGGGCGAACACCCCTTACGGGAAATGCCCGCTTCCGTGAAGGAGATTCTCCTTTGTCGTGTGTCACCGAGGCGAACGCCGTTTCGGTAGCAGTCCTTCTCTTAAAAGGCCTTTTAGGAGCCCGTGTGTCAGGGGTATTAATCTTGAGCTTGGTCCGGTGGCGTTACAAAAAAAAAACACCGCGAAAAAAACCGTGCCGCCTGTAAATGGGTCACCACCGCAGATATGGTATTATAACTGTGAAGCCGGCTTTTGCGCATGCTATAGTGTGAGCACAAGGGCATGCATATGCGTATGAGCACCCCTGACTATACCGCTTTCTTGGGCTACTAAAACGCAAAAAGACATGGCGCAGCTTGCACTGCAAGGCTGGAGACACAGCGGAGCTGGGGGTCGACCTAGCTTCTTCCCCACTGGGATCCGCTGTTAGTGTGGGGGACCGACCGGCACGGCCTTTGACAATCCGGCTAAACTTGGCCTCACCCCGCAACGCTTAGCCCCGCCTAGCGAGAACATCGCAAAACCTATCAAAACGTAGCAAAGCAGCAAAAGCGGAAGAAGCTAGGTCGACCCCTAGCTCCGCTGTGTCTCCAGCCTTGCACCACCAGTGCGCCTTGTTTTTTTTTTTTCTTTGCTAAAATGTGACAGTATCCATCCGAATACACATGAGTAAAATGCTTGGCTTCCCACAGTCCTAGGGTTTGAACGTAACAAACAGAGAGTAAAATTTGAATACCGGTGGAAGAGAAAGAGAGAAGGTGGAGGGGGAAAAGCAAAGAGGTGGATATAACGTAGAACAGCCAGCACTTCTCGCGATACTAAGCCAGCCACTAATAACAACGCTAAAATTATCTTGGTAGTAGATGCATTAGAGTTAGCGGCAAGATGTCACTTGCCATCATTCTGATACGAAGGTGGTGTAAAGAACAATCAATGAAGCAACCAATAACACTCCCATTCGATTAGCCGATGCTCACATATACGCGGTAGGCCGTATTCTTTTGCGGCCGCCGTCTTGAATTTTGCCTTTGATCCGACCAACGCGTCCCTCCCCCCTTCCCACAAACTCCCTGTATATTGCCTCAATTACCTTTGCCAGTTGAAGGATTTTAGCTCAGACTCTAGCTCCTCTTACTTGGGCTATCTCCTACAACATGTACTACCTAATTTACATTTTTAAACTTCAGGGTGGCAACTTCCTAAGTCCGGAAGTGATACTTAGAGAGCCCAAAGTTTAGCGTCGAGTCATTGAATATTTTCAGCACGCGACTCAAGCGCGAGTAGGATGCGGCCGAGTAGGTATTGTTTTGCCGCGCGCTCTGACCTTGTAAGCGCCGCAAACCGCCCACGCCCCGTGATGCGCAGCGTTTTCTCCGAAGCACGTGCTTAGCTGCTGCATGCTTAGAATGGGGCCATTAAGGGAGCGTGCGCACGTTAAACTCCGCTGTTTTTGTTTCGTCGGGCTCTGTCAAGTTTTCCTCCGTAATAGGTTCTAGAAGTAATTTTGTGCAAGTCGCAATAAGTGACTATACTGACATACAGCCGCTACACTAGAATTTCATACATCGGATCTTTTCTTTGACAGGAAAGGGAAAGTGCAACGCGGGACGGAAAGTGAAAAGTGCAACGTGTGGCATGCTACGTTCACTATATCTGTGCGATAAAGTATGCTGTCAGAAAACAATTTACAAGTCCAGTCAGGTCTATCCAACTTCAACTAAGCCTGGATATCCAGAAGTCGGCACGAGGGGCGTATCCTACCAAGTTCGTTTGCGAGGTTGTGCTAGAGTGGTAAATAGCCATAGAAAGTACCTGGTACGTATCGTGAGCGGGCTGCGCGTCGTTTTCTTCGACCGTCTTTTGCTGAGGCGAGACCGGTATACGATGACTGCTGGGGTGATTCCATGCTTGTAAGGAGCCTGTTGTATGCGGGTGGCGGCCGCTACAGAGAGCTTGCGTGCACTGCACGGGAATTAGGTTTAGAGGCTTTGTATGCGCTTTACTCCGGCCTTGGGTCACTTAAGCGGCCACACACCACACCAGGGATGCATCGTTTCATGGGCTGAGTGGAAATGCTACCTCAGCCACCATGTTCTCAGGCACTCCGCTGTGTCCTCGTATACCCGCAGCCACCGATCGTTGATTGCTTCCTTTCTATCGGGTTGTATAAAAAATGCATGTAGCATACCAGAACGACAAAAATTATGTTCGCATGCTACGAAGGTGGTGTCTATATCTGCTTGCTCGATGCTTATATATATACAAAATGAGGAAGCCAGCCACGTACCTTGTCCTTTGGACCTGATATTTCCACCGACCTTCTCAATGGCCTTTCTGCATTTCAATTTTGTGTTGGCGTCTCATTCGATACGGAGGGGGGGCACGCCTCTGTTAATAGGTGTCCTGGGTAGTGCTCCGCGAATTTACGGATCAAGAGAGCATTGTAAACGACGTGACGCGTGGTCGGCGCTATGCAGCTACCTTACAACGCTGGTGTAAAATGTGTAAGCTTTTTTTAGGCAAAATAACCAAATACGCTTCTTAGTAAGCACGAATAAATGTGCGAATTCTGCCTTCACCAAATACCGAATGAACTTCTTGCAAATATGTCGTTGACGCTTTGACGTCAGCCCATCCGTCACCACAGAATCGATACTGCGGACAGCTTCGCTTTGGTACAGTCAGTGTTATTGGAAGCCTTTCGTTGTGAACATGCGGGCGTGTATCCGGGGGGTCTCCCAATTTAATTGTGCGCCAGCCGTATAGAGTCTTCGATCCTAGAGTTCCTGGGCTGGCAAACTTTCTGTATTTGCCTTGATTTCTAACGGTGACAGGCTTCCACCTATATGGTGCGCTCAAAGTTATTTTGTATACATCTCGGTGATCAGCTGGGCCTGTTGGCAAAAGCATAGAACGCGGAACCAGTTATTTCAACCTTGGTTAAGATAACTTGCGATGCGTGGTTTAGATATCGATTCGTGTGCCTCACGTTGAAAAATGGGCGCAGGCCCACAAACGAAAACGAACCAAGGTTACCGAACGCAGCTGGTTAGCTACCATCACTCTGAACCAATCCTGTGGTCCAGCTTCCCCGCCATGCCTTCAATTGGCCAATCTACGCAGCCAACAATATTATTTCGGCGAATGATGATGTAGAGCATATGATTTGACAGAAAAGTTCGAACGGCGAAGTGGCATCACGCAATGTAAGCATGACATGATGTTCCGCACTGCGGAGCGCCGCAGCGCAGATCACAGTCAAATCGTATATATCATTAGCTGAATTTGCCTTGTTGGCGGCATTGGTCGGTCACGCAAGAGCATTGTGGGGAAGCTGAACAACGAAACTGCCTTGACTGTACCAAGGCAAAGGCAGCAAAACCTAACATAGCCCTCAAGGCTCGGTACATATCCCCATCCTTTCTTTGCATCAAATTTTAAGAATGTATATATATATATAAGAATTCGATGAGTTTTGCAACGCGACAGAAGAAACGTTCAGGTAAAAGATATGAACAACTTTGCGGTTAACTTGTTTATTATAAATTAGTCCAACAGTTTCGGAAGTGGAACTTCCTTCTTCAGGGACAACCTTAGAATGCCTTAGAATCTTAGACTATATATATATATATATATATATATATTGTGTGTGTGTGTGTGGGTGTGCATGCGTGCTCATGTGCATGTGTATGTGTGTGTGTGTGAATAAGGAAGCAGGCAAAGTCAAGCAAAATGAATTATCCGGAGCATGAACCGTAACTGCGAAAACAAGAAGCCAAGTTCAGAGGAAAAGAAAGGCTTGAGTTTAAGGTAACGAAATCGAACTATAACCGAGAAAAAACGAATGCAGCCCCGTGTCTGATTACTTCTCTGAAAAATACGTCAACATGCGAATGCGTTTGACTGTTGCGAAATTAAACTGCTAAAATATTTTCAAAACGCCTACTTTGAAGCACTGAATTGGCACCTGTTCGTTGAGGCGCTATTGCTGCGGATTAATTTGGACACGTCTGGTTGTTTAACGGGCGTCAATATATCACACACGTGGGTGTTTTGCTATTTGGTCCCCACCAAATGGACAGCCACCTGTGACCGGCCTAACTTCACTGCGATACGAGGAAGCACATCGGGGAGTGAAGGCACCTCGACTGCCTCCGCACCACGCCAAGCTGCACCCCAGCGCATAGATGCCGTCTGATGCGCGGGAACGGTTGTTGCAGAGAAAAAGGTCTGAGCGACTGCAAGTGTTCCGGTACATATGTATAAACGCAGACGTTCTTCGTACGAAGTCCAGGAATCTTGTCGGAACTCAAGCTTAACCTGCAAAGGGCACAGAGGTCGAACTAGTGCACGCTGCGTTGCACGAAGCTGCCTCCAGCAGCGCTTTATGCTGCGGCCGTGGGGCGGACACATCGCTTTGAACAATAAGCGACCGTAGCACGCACAGCACCAAAGCAATCGTTCCAGAAGGCTTGCTGACACTACAGTCCCAGTACGATGGCGTTCAACATCTCCGACCCGCGGTTGGTGATTTCATATACTCAACTGTAACACCACAAGGGATGCAAGATGCAACATGCAAGGGATATTGAGAGATTGTGCACAGCAATGTCTTCCACAGACACGTTCTACAATTTTCGTTTCCTTAGATGTATGTCGGAAAACCATTCCCGTCATCAAGTACTTTTCTTTTTCCGGAGCCATGTGGTTGGTTAAGTTTGAAGTCATTCTACAGACGTTTTCCCACAGCATTTTCCGAAACTCTGAGCGTTTTAGAGAGCTTATTTCTGTGCAGCGCGTCGTGCGACCCTCGTGTGAAAGCAGTGCAACTACAGGGGCTCGCTGTGACGCGTGCTTGCGCGTATTTCTGCTCCTCATGCCGAATCATCCCCATGCAGGAGCAGAAGCGGAAGCTGTTCCACTCTCCGCTCTACGAGAGCGAGATCCACCTCAAGAGACTGTACATCCAGACATGCAAACGGCTGCCTTCCTACGGCTGCCACGTTTTCCAGGTGAAAGAGCTGCTCCGGGGCAAGACAAAGAAGCGGGTGAGTGCAGCCGCTTGTTCCCATTCACGCGAATCGCGCTGAGTAAAGCATGCAGCGCTGTGCGTGCAATTCTTCTGGGTGTTCGATGGTTGCATACATGCAAAAGCCGGATGCAATGCTTACCCACTCATTTTCTTCCGTGTAACTGCAGCATGGCGGCGCCACGACGCAGGAGAGAGAGAGAGAGAGAGAGAGAGAGAGAGAGAGAGAGAGAGAGAGAGAGAGAGAGAGAGAGAGAGAGAGAGAGAGAGAGAGAGAGAGAGAGAGAGAGAGACGTTTTAATTCTGGCCAGGCTTAGACACGGTTGAGCCGCGGAAGGACAGCTCTGCGGCGCGAGCCCTGTCGACCAGGGCGCACTGGGACTGGGCATCCGAGCGCGAGGGCAGACAACGTTGGGTAGACTAAGAGGAAGGCAGGGCGTAACAGTGCAAGATGGAGCGGGGGGTATTTTCGTAGTACACCGCGGGGAGCAGAGGGGGGGGGGGGGGGGGATGGTGAGATGTGGGGGAGAACGGCGCGAGTGGCGAGGGAGTGGGTTGGGAATGCGCGGATTATAAGGGGGATAACGAGGGGCGAGGGGCTGGAAGAGTCCGTGATATCACCCTCCATCACAGGCTCTCACGCCACGCTAGAAATGGGCTAAGCTGCTAGTACGCTCAATTTCGTTATACCCTCTGGCTCTGCTACATGGTTACAGATAAAATAACAGCGCGGCGTTTGACCAAGAATAAGAGAACAAGTAGGAAGAACAGATCGCGGGAGTAGACCTATCTATTTATTTGAAAAACGCCGCCTGCATTGCCTATCGCGTCAGCTGGTAACGGAGAAACAGCCCCTTTTGTGCTGCTCTCTCCTTCCCTTCCTAGCCTTCCCGGGTTTTGTCAGCCGAGCAGCGCCGTTTCACGAGAGCTACACGAAACGATTTACAGGGCAGCATTGAAAAGGTTGCGACCCTACGTCCCCATGTTTAGGCCCCTGGGACGCCTAGTTTCTTCGTTCATCCGTGGTGCGGCGCGCACCGGCGGACATGCCTCAGGCTCCCATTGCTCCCATTGGGAAGTGGCTGAGGCGGCGCCACTCCTCGCCAGTACGCCACCACTCGAACAAGCACGCATGAGTGCTCAAACAGATTACTTCTCACAGGTATAGATAAACGGGCTACCGACAAAAAGAAGCGGAATGGAAAATGAGCGGTAACACCGCAAAATTGGTGTCAGCAGGTAGTGCCTTCTGCTCCGGTTCTTCCTTTTCCGTTTCTCGTCTTAAATTGCGCTTTACCTCGAGCAAACAACACCCGGAACGGCGTGTCTAGCGCACAAAAATAGCAATAGTAGCGTGTATAAATAAAATACGCCAGTCACATTTGCCGCTTTAAGAACTGTATGAGCGGTGGCGCTGGATGAAAAGGCACAGACTTGCCACGTTGCGCAGCTTTACGTGCTGGGTGGCGACAAAGCGGAAGTTTCTTCCGGCATTGGCGCCAGCAAGCTGGTTGGGACGCACGCCTGAGACAGCGATCCCGCGGCACCGGGGGTCTGTAATGTTGTATGGTCAACCTCCAATGTCGATTGGCATCCGCAGCAACATCGCGGGCAATGCGCGTGAACGGGCAGCGCGAGAGTTTTCTAGAACAGTTCGCTCTTGTAATAAACTGGTGATGCGGAGCTCCCGGGTCTGCCTCTTGCTTACGGCGTGCACCTGCGACCGTCCTTAAAACATGGTGTCAGAAGATGAGTAAGAGCATCGCCACAAACCCAGCCTGCAAGGACCACGGTATACTGGACAACGCCCAGCAAGCCACGACGGACCGCCGCAACACCGCGCCGAGTTAGGCCTTGCGGCCTTTGCCTCCATCAAGAGGAGTGACTGCAAAGCCACGGAAAACAGAGGCCACACCGACCAACAGAAACGCCTTCAGTTGCTTTTCCAAGTATGTCGTCGTTCATTATTCAGCCTCCCGATCCCTTTTGCTTTTTTTCACCCAACGAGTGGCCCAAATGGCGGAGAAGGTTTGAACGCTTCTACACGACGTCAGGCCTAAGCGAGAAGCCGGAAGAACACCAAGTAGATGTCTTGCTCTACATCATGGGGGACAAGGCTGAGGACATCTTCAGCACATTTGAGCTCGCCCCAGACGAAGCAAAGAAATTTAGCATCGTGATGGACCGCTTCGAGAAATACTTCATTCCTCGCCGCAACGTGATCTACGAGCGAGCACGCTTCAACACGCGGGTGCAAGAAGAAGGGGAGTCTGCTGAAGACTTTGCGACGGCGCTTCACGCACTGTCCCAGCATTGTGAGTACGGCAGCCTTCAGGAGCAACTGGTCCGTGACCGCTTAGTCGTGGGTATTCGTGACATGAAGTTGTCTGCCAGACTGCAGCTCGACCCCGACCTAACGCTTCAGAAAGCCTGGAATCAGCACGCCAGCTCGAAACGGTCAGGCAACAGCAGGCAGAGCTTCACCCCGACCTGCCAACCGTCAACAAGGTGGGCGCTACACGTCGTGCACAGCGGCAAGACACACGCAAACCACCTTCTGACTCGAGTCAAGGCAGACCCACGGCTAACACATCTCAGGTCCCTAGGCCTTGCCGTTGGTGTGGTAGAGGTTCACACTCCCGATCTACCTGCCCAGCAAAGGACGCAAAATGCAACTCGTGTCACAAAAAGGGACACTTTTCGTCCGTATGCCTCTCCAAAAGGGTGGACATTGTTCAAGGCGCCGATCAGGAATCCCAATGTGCGTTTCTTGGCACCGTGAGTTCACCTGGCATCCACAACTGGGAAGCTACCATCATGGTACAAGGACAACCTTTGAAATTTAAAATAGACACGGGCGCAGATGAAACTGTACTCTCTCCAGAAGCCTTCGAACGACTTCAACCTCGCCCCACTTTGGCCAAGTCTCAACGGAAGCTCCACGGGCCAGATGGACGGTCGTTGCCTGTACGGGGAGTAGCACGACTGCAACTAGCGTTCCGAGATCAAAAGACCACCGAAGATGTCTACGTTCTCGAGGAAGTGCGCTATCCTCTCCCCGGCAAGCCAGCAATTGAAAAACTCCAGCTGATCACCTGCCTCAACTATGTCAGCCACACGGTCAACCCTAAAAAGGAGTTTCCGTCACTTTTCACTGGCCTAGGCACTCTACCAGGGAAGTACAGTCGGTAAAACACTTGTCTATAACAGCGATTTCAACTTCAACCAGCTACATCCGAAAACTGCCGAAACATACTCGTTCCAAACATGTCGGAGGCAAAAGCGAAGGGCTAAGACTTCAGAATTCCGCAGTAGTTTTATTCAAATCTCGCTCCGGCGGGGCAGGACAGGGCTGAGAGTATGAAAGCTGTGTTATAGACAAGCCTTTTACCGGCTGTACGTCATTCGCCTTCATGATGGAGCGACACCGTTTGCACTGTGCTCACCCCGACGCATTCCCATTCCCGTTTATGAGAAGACAAAAAAGGAACTGGAACGAATGGAACAAACAGGCGTCATTTCTCGAGCAGATGAGCCAACACAGTGGTGCGCTCCAATGGTGCCGGTGGTGAAGCCCACAGGAGCCATACGTGTGTGTGTGGACTTCACAGAGCTCAACCGGTTTGTGCTAAGGGTATGTCACCCGATTCCTTCGGTTGAGCACACTTTAGGACTTCTCTCTGGAGCAAGAATTTTTTCAAAACTGGATTCCAATTCAGGTTTCTGGCAGATTAAGCTCGCGGAATCAAGCAGGAAGCTAGCGACATTCATCACACCATTTGGAAGGTTTCACTTCAATCGCCTCCCATTTGGCATTGCCTCAGCCCCTGAGATATTTCAGAGACAGATGAACACCATCTTGGAAGGAATACCACGGGTCTTTTGTCACATGGATGACATTCTCGTTTGGGGAGCTACCACAGAGGAGCACAACGATACTCTTCGTACAGTTCTACAACGCCTCGCCCACGCGGGAGTCACGCTCAATGAGGCCAAGTGCGTGTTCAACGTCCGAGAGCTTATCTACTTGGGACACAAAATCGACCAGGAAGGCATTCGACCGGATGAAGCCAAAATCAAGGCAATCACAGAGATGAAAGCCCCGACGAACAGAACAGAGTTGCAAAGAGTACTAGGTATGGCAACATATACCTATCTCGGTTTGTTCCCAACCTTGCGGAGGTGTTACAACCTCTCACTCTGCTCCTGTCCAAGAAACAAGAGTTTGTCTGGGATTCATATCAACAAACCGCTTTTGACAAGTGGAAGCAGCTTCTCACAACAAGCCCAGTCCTCGCTGTCTATGACCCTGCCAAGAAAACAGTCGTAACAGCAGATGCTTCTTCATTTGGAGTTGGAGCCGTTCTTCGCCAACGACAGGCTAAAGGGAACTACGCAGTTATTGCCTACGCTTCTCGCCTGTTGACGGACACAGAAAGACGCAGACGCTAAGCGCAGATCGACAAAGAAGCTCTAGCGCTCGTCTGGGCTTGTGAGAAGTTCTCAGACTACCTCGTCGGTAAACAGTTCCGTTTGGAAAGCGATCACAAGCCGCTCATTCCAATATTCACCTCCAAAGCATTGGATGGTCTCACGCCAAGGCTGCAGCGTCTGCGAATGCGCATGATGCGCTACTCCTACGACATAACGTACGTTCCAGGGAAAGAACTTCTTGCTGCAGACGCATTGTCACGTGCACCGCTCACGGCTACAGATCCCTGGGATCTAGCGGAAGAAGTCGAGACCTTCGTACGTTTCGTGACATCGAGCGTGCCCATCAAAGCGCCATGCCTGCAATGGCTTAAGGAATGTCAACAGGAAGACAGTTTGTGCATACAACTAAGGAGGTTTTGTAGCAAACAATGGCGACCTAGAAGAGACCTGTGTCCGGAGGCCAAGCAGTTCTTCCAGTTCCGTCACGTGCTGTTTCATGAAGATGACATTCTTTGGTATGGGACCCGAGTAGTAGTTCCTCACTCATGCCGACCACCTATTCTGCGGCTACTGCATGAGGGACATTTCGGAATAACGAAGACGCTGGCAAAAGCAACAGAGACAGTCTGGTGGCCTGGAATTTCACGGGACATCGAAGACGTCGTTAAGCGTTGTCATAAATGTGCCGAAACCACCCTCAACAGGAAAATGCCGCTCAAACCAACACCATTTCCAGAAAGACCCTGGCAGCGGATAGCAATGGATCTTTACTTCCAACACAAAAAGTGGTGGCTGATCATCACAGATTATTATCCGATATCCGGAGATCGCACGTCTTGATCAGCTATCGGCAGCGACGGTGATAACACACTGCAAGTCAATCTTCGCTCGCCATGGGATACCCGAAGTTGCTGTCACAGACAATGGACCTCAGTTCTTCAGAGTTTCCAGGTCAGAATTCGCCACCTTTGCTCGTGACTACGAGTTTCAGCACGCCACCTCAAGCCCTCACTACCCTCAGAGTAATGGATATGGCAGAATCAGCCGTGAAGATCATTAAGACATCGACTTCGAAGACGAGAGACGTCTACACCACTCTTCTGGCTTACCGGACAACACCGCTTAGAAACGGCTACAGTCCGGCCCAACTACTGATGGGACGCCGCTTGCGTACTAAGCTACCCATGGCGTCCAAGCTGCTGGTTCCTGAGCTGCCCGACGTCCGAACTGTCCAAAGGTTCGAAGAAGCGGATAAGGAACGCCAGCGTAATGCGTACGATCGACGCCACGGTACACGAGACCTCCCCGACCTTTTCGACGGAGATGATGTGTGGATCGCAGACCTTAAGAAAAGGGGGACAGTGGTACAGGCTGCAGCCGAGCCGCGATCGTACATCGTCGACACGAAAGATGGAGTTGTGCGTAGGAATCGAACGCACCTTGTTCCTCTCCCCCAAGATGACCCTGGGTCAACTCATGAAGCACAAGGAACTTCACTACAAGATGGAACCACTAGGGAGGAAGGTGCAACGAGATGCCAGGATACATCACATAGCCATAGCCGCTGTGGACGCTGTGTCATTCGGCCGAAGAAGTATACGGCCTGAACCTCCCTCGCTCGTTCATTTCGGAGGGAGATGTTGTATGGTCAACCTCCAATGTCGATTGGCATCCGCAGCAACATCGCGGGCAATGCGCGTGAACGGGCAGCGCGAGAGTTTTCTAGAACAGTTCGCTGTTGTAATAAACTGGTGACGCGGAGCTCCCGGGTCTGCCTCTTGCTTACGGCGTGCACCTGCGACCGTCCTTAAAACATATAGCGTGCGTGATGCTGGTCCCGCGTAATTCCCTAGGGTTATACTTCGGCCGACGAGGCATCGTTAAGCGGGAGACGCATGTTCGTCCGAGCAATCCGTTTTCCGACGCGGCGCGGCAAAAGATCTAGCAGGGATGCGCGCGGGAGTCGCGGACGCGGCGGGTCATCCGGCAGCCAAACTGGTTCTCGGGGCGGAGACGCGTGCGGGGACGCGTGCTTTTCCGCTCATGTGTTCGACCCTTTAAGGGTCGAACACATGAGCAGAAAGGGACACATTAAGGGACGTCATTAATCAACCGCAAGCACTCTGTATTTTATTAATCATGGTTGCAAAAGCATCATTTCTCTAAATCGTGCGCACAACATGTGCTATCATTGGAGCACATAATTGTGTCGAGGCACGGGAGATCGCAGCCCCTAGGTGATTATGTATACAGTTACACTGAAGCAACGTTCTTACGTGAAAAAGTTAATGATTGCCAAACTCATAATGGTGTATCCAGCTTTTTCTTTTTCTTCTTCTTTTTGGGAGCCTAAAAGGAGACTGGATGTTTCGAGCCCTCGTCGATAAGGCCACGCGTACACAAAGAGGCCGGCTGCCATCTTGTAAATTCAACGCTACGACTAAGGTTTCGAAGCTGTGCCGTTTATGCCGGGACAAGCGACAACGCTGCGTCCACGCTCGGCGATAATCCGCTCCCGATATGGGACGCCGAGGCGGCTTTTCCGCCTTGGCGCGCGCGGTGTGCCGACCCCTCCGAGCGCGCCGGGGTGAGCGCGCGTGCGTGCGACCGCGCGTCAAGACTCGGGGTCACGTGTAGGCCGTTCCGAGGCGCGTCGGCCTTGGTGGGCCCGCTAATGACGTGTCGAAGGGCTCTTCATCCGCGTCTAATTGCCGCGCCTCTTCACGCGTCGCCTGCTCCTCCTCCTGGATGTGGCAATCTGAGCGGCGTTCGCTCGCTGCAGGCGCACCGCGTCCTGGGCATCGGCATCGAGCACGTGGTTCTGCTGGACAGCAAGACGCTGGTGCTGTCTAAGTCGCAGCACACAAGCGAGCTGCAGCAGTGGCGCGCCGGCGGGGGCCGCTCGCACGACCGACTGGTGCTCGAATTCCGAGGCACCAAGTGGTCCTTCGTGGCGGCCCAGTCGCTGCGCTCCATAGGCTCCGTGCTTTGGGAGATCATGCAGGACCTGGACGCACGCTTCCTGGACGAGCATCTCATCACCACGCGCGAAGAGCTCGACAAAGGTACGCGCACGGCACCGCCGCCACCACAGCCGAGCTCCGCGCTCCTATAGTGAGTGAGCGAGCCGAGCGCTTGGGCAGACTGTCGTTTATTCAGCGGATAACCCGCTTAACAGTTACCCGCTTAACAGTTAACCGGGCTTTTTTTTTTTATCTAGATGCGGTAACAAGCTCTTTCCTGATATTCACCATCCATCCATCCGACTACTGCTGTTTCCTTTCTTTTTCTCTCGGCGCTTCCAGAATCACAATACTTTTAAGGCTCGCGATGGTGGAGCTAAAAAAATTCGCTTCAGTTGAAAAAAAAAAAGTAATATAAAGAAAAATTAAGAGAACGACCCAAGCATTGCGTGCAGTATATCCTCAGCCTGTCATTTTGTGAGAAGACACCTCAGGCGCTGCCTTGCGCTTCCTCCCGAGCTGACAGCCATAGAGCTTTCTTCCCATCTAAAACACAAAGTTAGCTTTCGGTATGTTCTCTACAACGACTATATGACAATATATGCAGATTGATAGCGCGAGAGATTTGTAGCTAAGGAGGTAAGAACGCTTGGTTGGCGCCTATTTTTAGTCTCCTGGTCTTGATGTTCGCACTGCACAAGTGCTACTAATTAGGTCCGTAGTCACAATATCATCCGTGGATTTACGCTTGTTTCACCTTGGCTCTGATGCACGCCGTAGCGGAGGTGCCCGGACTAATTTTGACCACCTTGGGATCTCTAAGTTTCACAGTTTTATTTAGCCTAACTGGTTGGTTGAGCAGTATTTTAAAGCGGAGCTCTAGCTTTACTGTCCTCACTGATGCCGTTGTAGGCCAATACGCCCTGCGGGAAAGCCAACCTTCTCTGACGATGACGGTGAATGATCGTGGGTTAAGTGAAAAAAAAAACAACGCTTCTCGTAGCCGCATTCGAGTCTGGGTCCCTCGCGTTATGAAGTCGGCATCTATGCGATTGCTCCATTTCGACATGATCGAAGCGAACTCCGAGCAGCGGGTACCGCTTCGCGCCGGGCACCCCAAACCCGAACGTTAGGCCTACGGAGTGCACACCCGAGAGTTGCGGTTAGTATTCGAGGAAAGTGATGCGCACCTCCGCGGTAGGATATAGTCGCAGTGTGGGATTGGCCACAAAAGAATCCATCTCGAGAAAGCTTCGCGTTCAACCATCGTCGTCGTTAGACGGAGCGGTGCATGATTTTTCTGGTCTTTACTCGAGATTGCAGCATCTTGAACCAATACAAACCAAAAGGATGGGGTCCGCCTGCTTGAATTCGGAGTTATTTGTTAGTTCTCCCGAAGATGTTGCAAAGATAAGCTGTCGCTTTGAGAAGAAAATAATCGCAAAATAAAAAGGCGGTTGATATCTCAGCAAAGTTGTCTTGAAAGCAGCAATGTCTATTTTTTTTTTTTTTGTTCTTTGCACTCTCATTTCGCTGTACTATAGTAGGACGCCTACAACTAAGTATTTTTGGTGGCGGCGAAAAGCGAAAACGCCCGTGTGTTCGAGATTTCGGCGCACGTTAAAGATCCCCACGGGTTCAAAATTTATCCGCAGCCCTCCACTATGGCGCACCTCATCGCCTGTGTAGCGTCGGCGATTTAAACGTCATAATAAAAAAAACAAATCATACAACTAAGTATTTAACCGGCAAGCGACGAGCAAAAAGTACGCTTAAGTTTGATAAGAGCTAAAAATACTTTTTGTAAGCTTGTTCGAGGGCTTCTACATTATCGACGCGTGTGACATGTCCCTTGTGTATTTTTCTCATTCAGCTTGTAGTATCACTGCGGCCCACTTGTGAGCTCTGACTGATAAGCCCTAAACAATGAAAGTTGTATCGAGTTTATCGCAGCAAATACAATGCGGAAGAATAAGGGAAATCTTATTCGATTGAAGAGCACAAGTGCAGTGGAAGTGGTACTAGAGCTTCAGCTCTATTCAGGGGACCGGCAATCAATTGCGTGACGAAAGTGTTCGCACGTCATCCGATAAGAGTGACGTTGGAGGGATGAAGATAAATGCTGGGCATACACCCCCCTTTCGAAAAAACCCGTTCGACGGTAAATTTAGCGCTGAAAATACGCCAGATAAAATTGATAACTGCGGCAACATCTCTTGATGCGCTCTTTCCGTGGAACATCCGAGCAAGCAGCAAGGACTTGTTTGTAATGTCCTGACCTACACTTGGTTGTGCACCGAAACCGTCAGAACGCTCCGGTGGCGTTTTAACGTCTGCGAATACGCCCAGAAAAAATGTAATATTCAGTTATACGCGCTAGTATTTAAATGCAGAGGCTCAAACAACTTCAAAGTCTTACCCGCCGCGGTGGCTCAGTTGCTAAGGCGTTGTGCTGCTCAGCCCAAGAGCGCCAGTTCGATTCCCTTCCACGGCGGCCGCTTTTCTGATGGAGGCGAAATCGAAAACGCCCGTGTGTTCGAGTTTCCGGCTGATGTTAGAGATCTCCAGGGGGTCAAAATCAATCAAATCATTACGGCGCGCCTCATCGCCTGTGTAGCGTCGGCGCGTTAAACGTCACAATCAATCAATTAAACCTCCAAGTCTTAAAACGTCGCAATATGGCAACAAAAGAAGGCCTTATTATACCTTCACAGGTAGAAAAATGTTCCCATTTCGGGGCTCAAAATGATAAGGACCTCCGAAAGCAGTGACTCTTTGAGAAGACTGGCCGAGAAGCTGGCGGTTCACAAAAACTCGTTAAACAGCTAAAAGTACGGAACGATAGCAATCTAACACCTAGGCGAAGCCCTCAAAGTGTAGCAGGACGTTGAAAAGTTAACTTTCCTCGTGTGCTGGTGATCTCTAGTTCAAGCCGCTTGCCTGTGGTAATTTTTTAAGCCGATGAAGTTCTCGAAAGTGTGCAGCTTTGTATTGTACTCGCTTGGATGCACTTCGGTGTAGTGTCGTCCGCAGGGTTTCACTTTGTGTGTGTTTGGGATGAGAAAAATAGAGAGAGACCGTGACAAAGAGAGAAACTAAAATTTTACACAAAATTATATCATTCAAAACTAACAGCAAAACGGCAAGGCGCTTGCACTAAATAAGCTTTTAATTCTTCGTTTTTCAGCGGCCCTGCGAAATGGCTGATTTTAGTAATGAGAGAAGATGTGCAAGCCGCGTAAGCCTGCTGCATTGCTTGCGACGGATAAATAATTATGTGTTACCATTAATCGATGACAGGCACAGTGAAGGCGTTCTTCCCCTTTCCACGATCCCGAAATTTGGGGGTGAGGCTGCGGCTGTCAACCCCCCCCCCCCCCCCCCTTCCCTGTTTTTGCGTACACCAGTGCTTCGGTGAGTGCCAGGCCTACAACCAGCTACTTAAAATGTTACTCCTCGTTCAAGGCTTCCTACAGCTATACGCGCCTTAACAAACTTTTAAAGCGAAGCTTTTGTGTTCTCAACGATGGCGTCTGTAACGGGAAGATGCTTTGCAGGAAAGCCAACTTCCTCTGACGATGATGATGATTGTTCGTGGGCGAAATGAAAGAAGAAGAAGAAAACGCTTCAGTGATAGGAATCGAACCTCGGTCCCTCGCACTATGAATCAGCCGGCGTCTATCCGATTGCTCCATTTTGACATGGTCGAAACTAAGTGCAAACTCAGACGACAACCAAAGAGTCCGTCACGAGAAAGCTTCACGTTCAACCATCGTCGCCGTTAGACGGAGAGGTGCATGATTTTGTTAGAAAGCAGGATACGTGTGGGTGCGCTATGTATAGCTGTACAAACATCCATGTTAGGTTCTTCCGCGCGCATTCGGCAGTCGCACTCTCCCTGTGCACTTTCCCGAGGTAATTGACTGAAGACAGAAATAAAGTTGCATAGTTGCCCCCTGGTAGTTGCAGTACCCAGATTGTCTTGTGCCACAATGCCATGCTGCCGAGATAGTCTAAAAAATACATAGCAACAAAAAGAGCCGTGAGGACTCTGACACATTATTTGCATGGGGCTCCTAAATAGTGGCACGAAACTATCAATAATCGACTACCGGTAGAGCACTATCGGTAATCGGCTGTTGATAGAGTACCTATAGTTGTTTTTATAGTTGATGCTATTTATTTGAACTATTTATATTACAGTGTGGAAAGTCAGCTGTACTTCAGCTATGAATAGGGGATGATAAAGCTCACAAGTCCGCCCAGAAGTATCTTCTTGTAGAAAAGCACCCTTGAATAGGAAAACATCCGAAAAAATTTCGAGTAACAACCTGTGAGGCGGTTAACAGTTAATTTTGTGGAAAGAGTATATCAATAGCCCGTTATCAACGGAAGTTATAATTTTTGATACCCTTCGCGGAGGTCATCATTTTGTTTTAGTCTTTTGATGAACGAAAAAAAAACGAAAACTCGCACGTGTCAAGTTTTCAGCGAAAGGCCCCGAGTTGGTCTAAATTAAACCGGTAGGTCTCCAGTACGGCGCGCCTCAGAGCCTCAACTTCAGCGCGTAAAAACCCAAAATCTGAATTTTTTGCGGCAACATTCAACTATGGTAAAACTATCAATTATTCTATCTATATTCGACTATCATAGAGGTGTGGATGCTTTTTTGGCACCAGCTATAGTTATGAAAAAAAACTATTGGTAATATCGATAGTCACTTTACCGATAGTTTTGCATTTCTACCTCTGAGACGTCGGCGAACGGAACACATGCGTCACAGTGGGGAGAACCTAAATGAGCGATGACGACTCGGCCCAAAAGGGAGGTTCTGGCCAACCTTTCATTTTGCGCCGAAGCATCCCCGTTCTTAGCCTCGCATAGAGCCGTATTAGGAATTCCTGCAACGCTGAATAAAATCCGCTAAAAAGAGCTGCTTAAGGTCGTGGATTATGTCTGCCGCCTACTTCACGTTTTCTTTTTTTTTTTTTTTTTTTTGGGGGGGGGGGTGCAGAAGCCATCGGTTCAATTATATTTCCTTACTCCTTGATCGAAACTTATTTCGAGCACTCCGGAATAAAATTATCGGGCATAAGACTTTCGAGTACTTGCCTTCAGAAATCCATTTCTTTTATGCTGAAGGGTTTAAGCATATCTACTGGCCATGGAGTCCTTCTCAGGCATCCGTATTCTGCTTGGGCTCCGATTTCTGTCTTTCCAAAGAAACAAAAGCAAGGCCCCAATAGTGCCACTCAAGTCTTTCCTCAATCGCTTCATGAAAAATATTTAACTATTTAACGACACGGAAATTGTTTGGATGCCTCTAACCAGTTCAAAAGCGCGCAGGCAGTCTTTAATTGCCGTGCTGCCACAGGGCAATTACAGGTGAGTTAGGCGTCTCTAGGGGACAAATATATGGTTCTCTTGGTAAAATAGAGTTCGGCACTGGAATAAATTTGTCGAACTCTAATTTCTGAGTTCCACTCGTGTGATCTGTCCTTTCATAACTGAGTGCAAGTTTAAAACGTTATTGCATATTTTGAGCTCGAAAAAAGCGAAAACATCAAGCGCCGCTAGCGGCCGTTTTGCCCACTGGCGCAAGGACGTCATGGTGTTCCGTAATGATGGTGGGCCGATCATGCTAGCGGAAGGAAACAAGTACTTTCGAGACAGCCTAAACTTTCTGAACAGTTCACGGCAGTTTGTCGTGCCGCCACCTTGCAGAAACTGCAGAACCAAACTACGGTATCGATTGCAGCCGCAGCGCTCATCTTCCTGATGGAGGATAAAAACCAAAAGACTCCCGTGTCTAGATTTCAGCCCATGTTGAAGATCCGCAGATGGGTAAAATTAATCCGGAAACCTCTACCACTTGGGCATCTCAGAGCCCAAATCTGGTTCCATGGTTTTCAAGGTTTGCTGGTGTTTTAGAAATTCAAATCAGCCATTAGGTAGAGTTTTGCAGTACACCGAGAACCGCGCCATTAACGATCCTGTTCTCCTTAGGTTCCAATTGAAGCTTGACTTTTCTGACTATCTTTGGCACGTAGGGGAGACCTCTAGATTTGAGTAGGCGGAGCCCCGTACGTCGGGATATTCTAGGAGGCGATCTGATGCCTGCTGGGAGGCACATGTACGTTGCTCTCGGTGTCGCAGAAAGCCACCGCAACATGGTTTCGGTGCACGGTCTGGAGCGAGCCACCATCTACAAGGAAGAGCTGGAGAGGCTGCAAGGCCTGCTGCATTTTCCCGAAGAGGTGGCTGTGCGGCTTACCGATGTCGAGTACGAGCTCTTCTACAGTGTCAGCCCGGTCCACTACGTCCGGCAGGTGACCGTCGACCTCAGCGGAAAGGCGGCCACGTTCAACTCGGCGGACAAGGACCGGACCGTGCAGACACTGATCAAGCGCTTTAACGAAGTACGTCCCTCTCTAAGCCCACGAGAGAGCGAAATCCAACGAGTTCTGCAGTCGGGCGAAACATTGTTGTCGATAAACTTTATGTTATCGATCGTTATTTTTTAAACGAGCGCCATCGTCAGTAAAACCAGCTCTCTTCTCATTTATCTTGCCGCCGGTTGGTCGAAAGTATTTACAATATAGTATAACACATAAGTGCAGACTCCGTCCTACAGCGGACACAAATAGTCTGATGACGATGGCGTTGTTGTTGTTGATAATGAAGAAGAAGAAGAAGAAGATGATGATGATGATGACAACGATGATGGCCATGCATGTTACGGGGCATGCTGAGGTTTTTTAACGTTACGACTCATAATGCATACGTGCAGGACCAGCAGCCTGTGAATGGCTTCTGCCGGGTCGCTCGCTTAACTTGCTCACTTACATGTCTGAGTTGTCGGTGGACGTTATTTTCGTTTCACCGCCATTTGACTGGGAGGCAGTTTTGTACAATCTCAGCATCTGTGTCGGGACAAAACGATCGCAACTGATTTGTATTGCGTTAATTTTATTTATAGCATACAAAAGCAGGACTAAGTTAGGAGGTATAATATAAAATAAGAACGGAGGTTCCTATTTTTGGTCTTCAGAGCTCCAGTGGGCACACTTAATTGTTAATCGGTGTTGACATTCACTCAGAACAGTATATTATTTTGTGTAGTACGCTAATAAGCGTGTCTTCGCGCGCGTTTTTTTTTTCTTTTTCGGGGCACAGGTGAGTTCCTGGGTGACACACATCATTATATCGCAACCAACGCACGAAGACCGCAAAGCAGTCTTGTCGTGCATTCTGCGAATCGCCATGTGCTGCTGGAACATCGGAAACTTCAACACGGCGATGGAAGTCCTGGCTGGACTAAAGCAAGTCGCCCTTACTATATTTCTCACATATCTTCGTACCCACTTGCTGCATTCTTTTCCTGTATTATGCTCATCTTGGGGTATTCGTAGATCAGCCTTGGTCTGGCCTGTCTACTGCCGTTAACAGCGGATAACCGGGGCAGGAATGGGGCTGTGCGATACGAGGAACGACTGCAGTGTTTGTCTGCTTGCTTCGTCCACGCAAAAGCCTATTTTAAAAGCCCGGTGTTTGGATCGAGGTGTGTTCATTTACTAGTAGTCAGCGGGATATAATAATTGTTCACAATGTCACTGTTAACATCCAGCTGAAATAAGCTTCAATTAGCGTTATATTTGCCGAGTACACAAAGTTGCAAGTAACGCTTCGAAGGGCAAATGTTTCATCTTCATTAAAATGGAGCAGCGTATATATTTTTACTTCACATCGGGCTTTTAAAATATGCAGGTGAGGCGAATCTAACACCTCAGAGCGCGTCGGAGGACAAAAAAGATTGGAGACTTGGCGGGTGGCAGCGAGCGTAAAAGCTGACAAGCTTGAAACTAAGGAAGGCCTCCTACAGTACGGAGAGTGATTACACATACAGGTGGACAGAAGCCCACAACGGAGTATACTTCCGCCACATATGATTTTACTTCCGCTGTGGCGACGTGTTAACTGACTGTACTGGAGACGTGAAACGCATAACCGTGTCCTGTCAAGGTCGGGCCTGTCAAAAGACAATCAAATTCTCCAGTTGTTTTGTGGCCCAGCGAACGCATGTGACGGTTACAGGCGCCGTAGTTACGATATGGAAAATTTCTCGCGTCATGCTTTGCTCCTTCCTGTAGGGTCTTTACCTATGTGGATAGTTCCTTGTTTTTTTTTTCTGCTGCCTTCATTCCCATGGCACGCTGGTGACAACTGCCCGTCACGTGATTCCGTAATCAACAGATTGCGGACTTCATTGGCGAGCGAGCACACCTGGCGCACACAAAAATCAACAGCAGAAGCCATTTGCTGCTGACGCTTTCATCACCCGCAGAGGGCGACAACAATCCAGGGCTTAAGGCCGAAACCAAACGCCCTGTGAGCTCTAGCTGTCCGTTGCAGTCCGCAAAAAAGTACGCACGCTGGTCCACGCCTGGTTACGCAACGCCAGTTGCGTCACTAGAGCGCCTTGGCGCACGACTAGAGCGCCTTGGCGCCTTGGCGCACGACGTGACGTCTGCGATCGCACGGAACTGCTAACCTGGGAAAGCAGTCACAGACAGTCCGGGATAGGATACAACCTAGCCTCAGAACCCCTGCAAATAAAGGATACGGGGAACGAAGAGATGGGCGAAGACGGAACAAGCGGGTTACTCTAGCACCCGAACCCAGAAATAGCGGCAGCCGGAGGAACTAAATTGAACAATGACCGTCTAAAGGGCAGCCATTGGGCACGATGGGGAACGAAATGCAAAAACAACGGGGAAAAATTCGAATTACACTCAAAGGCCATCTATGATATGGGGGAAGACAACATAAATAAGTACCAGCATAAAGTTAAATCTCGACGAAATAATTGACTACATGAAAGCAAAACAATGAAGGCAAGCAACGTAGCCGATGAAAATGGAAGACTACACCGATAAGCTGGGTGGATTACGGAATAAAAGAGCCGATTGAACAGCGGAAAAGAGCGTCGAGAGAACGCAGGTAAAGGGGAAACGAAGAAATACAAAAAAAAAATAATTACAGCTACCGGAATACAAAATATGAAGTGACATAAAATGATGCAGGCAAAAACAAAGCGAAAAGCGACCGACTAATGAGAGAAATACGCTGTAAATGCAAAGGTGCACGCAGAACGTTTTGGAATCAAATAAAAGCAGCAAGGAACGACGTTCATCAAAAATTTCTAATGCATGAGCAACTTTAGACGAATGCAAACATTGTAAAGAGGATCAAGCATTGTTGCATATTTTTAAAGTGATGAGTGACAAATGTACGCAAATAGAACAAGTGACAGTTTCTGTATAAATGTAGTGATACAGAAGCCTACAATAACAGAAATAAATGTAAGACATCTTGACTAGGGTGCAGGAGAACTTTCTAACAAAAACACAGTTGAACCAGGCATACACTACCAATGCACTTGATAAACCTGCTTGAACCAAACGGTAAGGCACTATTGTTAATTGCGCTATAGTATGCGACAGAAGCAACGACATCCTGATGGATTGGTTTCATAATGGAATGAATGTAAGAGGTAGCGGCCTAGAGAACAAAGCCATTATCGATTCATGCAGACCACTTACAGTAACATCGGTCTTGTATAGGTTCGTAGTGCAGGCAATCAAAGCAGAAAGTCAAGCATGGTGGAGAAAAATGAAATCCTCGTATAACTGCAGAATTGATTCTTAGAAGACATACTCTTCGAGGATAATATTTTTTTGCCTTAACACAGTGTATTCAAATTTCGGTAACCGATGGAAGACCATTAAGGGCAGCGTTTTCGACATTTAAAGGGGCACATGACAATGTAATAGGGGATTGCCGCGGAGGATTCCAAAACGGGAAATCTTATATGACGAGGTCATACAGTCGCTTATGGTAGCACATATATATAAACGGTCGGGTGAACTTCGCATGGAAACGATAGAAATGCGCTCACAAGGGCAACGCCCATAAAGGGTTAAACATGGATACCGTTTGATCCCGCTGCTGTTTATGCTTGACATGGCAGGAATACAAAAAAAGAAAATCTTGAAGTTACTTAAGGTTCAGTTTAACGCATAGCTCGCAAAACAAAGTCGTGGAACATAGTGTTCTGGGATTGCTATGTTCTGAAGACGGTGTTATTATTTTTTTGCTGGTAGCCATAGATTTATTTGATGACTCACAAATATTTGTGGTTCGATCTCGGCCATGGCGGAAGGTTTCCTCCGATGATGGAAGCGAAAAACGAAAACGCCTGTGCCTAGATTTCGGCGCACATTAGAAACCACAGGTTTCCAAAATTATTTCGTATTCTTGCATTATGGCGCGCCTTATTGCCTAGGTGTTGCTCCGGCGCGTAAAACTACCAAAATATGAACCACTGTCTGCGGCCAGGTACGCTTATCCAAACTCGAATATTTGTATTCGTTCACTCTCGGTTTTTGACATGAAGGATTGACACTGCACCAATACTGTTGTCATTGAAAACTATTATTCCATATTTTTTGCGTACCAAATATTAAACCGAGGTATTATTTTTAGCAGACAAAATCTAACAATCATAACAGTACTGGCAGGCCATATGGTTTGAACGTAATGCAGAGAAAGTAAGCTATAAAGCCGTGGAGGTGACTAATGGGTGATCGGAACACTGGTGGAGGAGGAGCATAGAGGTGGATATAACGTATACGAGACATACGGCCTCTTTAACGACATCTAATTGAAGCCTGCCGCTAATAGCTACATGCTAAAATTTTAAGGGTATAATGCTTGATGTAAGTGTATGGGAACCTGTGGCGGATACCATCGCCTCGGTACGAAGTCGGCGCCACCACCGATGATCAATCGACAACCCAACCATCCTCGCAGGTCCGAGAAGCTGAAGCCCTTCTGGCTGTCGCTGTCCGACAAGGACCAGCTTCCGGTGCTGGAGTTCCTCAGCCAGGCTTTGCTGAATCCAGAGCCCTCGGAAGAGTACCGGGCGGCCGTGGAGAGGGCGCTCAACATCCCGCATTCCAAAGTCATTCCCTTCTTCGGCACTTTCCTCCGAGACCTGCGCGCCATTCTCCAGGGCATGCCCAGCCTCGTCGTGTTGCCCTCGGAAAAAGCCAAGAGAATCGAGGCAAGTGCAGCGTGCGTCTTTCTTCGGGCCACCGGTATTTCGTTCAAGGAGCGTAAAATGGGTTTAGTTGGTGCTGTGAGCTCGAGAACACTATTTTTAGCATCAAGACTCGCTCAAAAAGACAGGAACGAGATGAAGCACGTCTACTCCTCATCCTGTCCTCTTACGTCCATTTTTGAAGCTAGTTAAGACTTACTGGTGCTAATGGCCCCTGAGATATTGGCAACAGTGTATTGTTCTCACGGTCTGTTCTTTTCATCTTGAGGAATCAAAGTTCTTTTTTTAATAACCGAACCACACATTAGCGAAACCCGTCAGGTTTCTTGCGTCGAGGTTTAAACATTGCCTTTTTGGCGTTGCCCGTTTTCTCTGAAGTAGGCTTGTGAGAATACTCGGTTGTTTCGAATATTCGATCGAATAAACTGTTAGGTCAGGTCAGGTAAGGTCTAGCCAAGTTAATGCAGGGGCTGCCGCGAATTAATGATAATGGAGCTAACAGAAACTGTGCGGGGTAAAGGCTGCTAATATAGCTGCAAATTCGGAATATATGTACGTATAAGAATATAAGGAAATACAAGTTTAAAAACCAGATCGTGAATAAACAGGGGCAAATTGTCTAGCAAAACAAATGTGATCAAAATCAACAGTGGGTACCACGGAATAGGTCACTACAAAAATCATATAAGTTAATATAGGAGTTTGTAAGCAAGCAGTGCATGGTAGAGACATAATAAAATGGAAATATCAGTATAGTAGGTTAGGGGAATGGCACATTGAACAAAAAAAAACTATGGTTGATTCCTCTGTCATAGGAATCAGTAAAACACGAAAGTGAAGTGTGCAGCGAAATCTGCAGCTGAGCATGATCTGCGGGTCGGCGGCTGTCTTGTGGGCGTGCTTGGCGAGCGACGTCCTGCTGGCGGGTCGCTTCGGCAAAGATGTACTGGCGTCATTTCCGTGATGGATATGAAGTCAGGGAAATCTTGGGGTATCACGGCATAAAACACTTTCGTGTTAAAATATGAAACCAGAAAACGAACAACCCGAAGTACAACGTATAGTACTAAATGTTGCTTCCCCCCAAGAAGACCCTGTGTGCAGGGTTGCACTCTTTGCAGGCTACTTGCTTCACTGTAGTGGCGTCACTTCCGCGACGGATATGACGTAAGCGAAATCTTGGTGTATCCGGGAATAAAACACTTTCGTGTTAATAAATGACAAAAGGAAACCTCAATTTAAAAAAAAAAGATGTAGATGGTGTATCAAAACGGCGTTTGATAAAACTACGTTTCATGAAACTACGTTCGATGAAACGGCGTTCGATGGAAACAGCGTATCTTCCATAAAATGGCGTTCAATAGCACCTGGCAATAGCCCTCCCCTTCTTTTGCCCCTAATACTAGTCGCGTAGCATTAGGGGCAAAATTGCATAAATGTTTTCATAATTTCATAATTCATGATGAAATTAGCATAATTTAATCATGAATTATGAAACTCTTCGCAAATTTCTGGGTGGCGTCTCACGATTGATGTTTCGATCGTATTCAGGTTTTGTAAACGCGCAATCCAATTCGAAACGGTTTGCTGCATCTTATGCTCCTCTGTAAGAGAAAAGGTGCAAGCATGTACTTTGTCCCGGGTAGGGTGAGCACCGGCTCTCTGACCTTTATGAACAGAACTTCAGCGGCAGAGAGTGTTGGAGACCTCTCGGTGGAGTTACGAGTTCTGCTTGCGATGAGACCCTTATGTCACAGCGAAGTCATGGCAGGCATTCTTCAACTGATGCGCCGCCACAACGTCGGCTTACAGGCCTCTCCCACCGTCCTTGTCAAATCTGCACGTTTAGGATACGTAACGGGTCCACATCGTCAACAGCCCGCGTATAAGGATTATGTCACACGTAAACCTAAACTGGTGCTGGCATTGTTTGTCTTCGCCCTGTGTTCAACCGTGCTTCTGCTCATCCTTTGGCTGACAGTTAAGGACGTCGTGTAGATTGTGCTAATGCCGGGCTCTGGACAGCTACTTCTGCGGCCCCACTTTTGACAAGCGAAGTAGTACCACGGTGACAGAGCCGGATGGTCGATTTTCAAGGATTTGACGTGAAGTAAGTGCTCTGAACATGGGATTAAACTTGTCTTGTTTTAAATGCAGAGCATTTCTTTAACTCACGATGTCACCCGTTCTAGGCGTCCGTAGTAGTCCGCATCGCTCGCAGGTGCGCCCTCTCGGCGCGATCGTGGCGTGATAAAGGCGGGTGTCGGCGAGGCTGGAACGCACTCATCGCCGCGCTCTCTCGTCAGCAGTTGCCACAAGTGCAACAACATTAACGTAACGCAAACTACTTAACGTCGTGCGCCCCCGGAAATGCTCTGCATTTGATCGTGCCCCTCGCGAGGGGGATGTTTCTTCCATCAGGAAAACGGCTACCGCTGGCGGGAATCGAACCCGCGTCCTCGGGCACAGCATTTCTTCCACCCGTCGTCTTGTCATCATTCACTCAGTTAGGACGGTGACGCTGCTGAGCCCAGAAACGGCCGGCAAAGGGCTGCGCCCTAAAATAACAGCTTCATTTTTTTTACTTTGTCCGTTCTTACCCGCTTTTCTTCGTTATTTTTTTTTTGTTAGTCATCAGCCTAGTACTTTTATAATCTACCCGTCACCTTCATTCGTTGTTCGCTTGTTTTTGCAGTACAAGAGCGCAATCTAACTTTCCGTTACTTGTTTGTCAGCCTCAGCGTGTTTGCGTACATGGGTGCTGTTTTTACCTCGCCCTTGTGTTTACGAAATTAATCGCATGCCCCGTTTATTTTGTATACCTCCAGCTCTCTTTGTCCTGATTATTTTTCTCTCTATAATCTAGCAAAAGTTTGATGTGGACCAGTTGATTAATTAAGAAACGAACAAGACAGACAATTGCGCCTTGTCTGTCTTGTCAGTTTCTTCCCGCGGCCGCGTTTTGTGCGCCCCTAAACCCTTTCCACGGTTTGCTCTTCATGCTTATTTATTTGTCTCACTGCTCGCAAAACGTTCGAGAGCGCACACAGCTGAGACGCGATCAGTGCCTGCTTGCTGGGCCGTGGCCTTCCGTCACCCGCCCGAGACGTCGTCGCGGGAAGCGGCGAGTCAGAGCTTTCGCGAACTCTTCTTGGGGCCGTCGTGAGCCGCGTATGTGCCAAGGACCCATTGTGTATTCCCCGGCCACGCAGCGAAGCATGCCCGGTTTCGATGCTCGTGCCCGCCCCCGGCTTGTCATCCCGTCCCTGGTAGTGATTCCCAGCCCATGGGCTCTCAGCAAGCAGGTTCCAAGTTCCGCGTCATTCGCCCATTGAAATTGACTCTTTTAATACAACGCCAAGTACTAACGAGTTGGCCAGTACTGCTGTTGCAGATCTGAACACGTCCTCAAATAATGGTTATGTAGCTTGATTTAAATGATTATGAGAGTTTTATTAACAACAAATAATTATTTCTTAAACAATTCTATCTAAAAAGGCATAACAACGCGATAATTTGGGGTTCACAAACCCTTTAACCCGGCCATGTAAGAGCTACTGCTGCGAACACCGTGCGGAAGCTCGATTCGGCACATGTCCTACGAACAAGATCGTACTGCTGACGCGGCGTGTGCCAGGGCGGTTGTACAACGAAACTCGCTGTCTCTGGAAACAGGCTTTACTGATTGCTTTATATGTGCACGAGGGTGCGGGTTCTAGTCCTGGATTGGGCGGCTGTTTGCTTATGGAAGTTCAAAACAGAAATTCCCGTGTGTAGGAGAGTTATTCCCAGGTGGTTCAAGTTATTCCACTGGCCCCACACGATGGGTCTCATAACCCACGTGCAACACCGGAGCGAAAAATCCCAATTAGAATTTTTGAAGGACGCCATTACTTGAAGGTATGCTGTCTCATTAAAATGATTGACTCTGATCGTGAGACAGGGCTAGCGCATCTATGCGCGTTCTACTGATATGTTGTCCATGGATTTCTGAACTGTACCGTCTGTAAAAGAAAGGTGATTCGTTGGAATCAAGGCCCAACTTCCTCAATCGCTTTGCCCGTGCCTCACACCACCATATCGGGGAGAATAAGCGTGAGAACATTACTGATCTTGCCCCTTTTTGCTCCTTCATCTCTTGCAGTTTGTGTCCGATTTCCACGGCGAAGATCATTTCATGACCCGCATCGGAGTGGGAGGCATCATCAACGTCGAGAAGATTCACCAAGCCCATCGCGTCCTCGACGACATCAAAGCATTTCACCACCATTACAAATGCAGGGAGCAGGCCCTGGCTCAAGTGGCCATCAACAGCAAAGAAGTCAGGTACGCGATCTCCGCTCCTCCTCACATATTATGATACCGTGCCTGTTCCAGTGGGCGCGTTCTTTATAAGGGTTAACCTTTTGCGCCCTGAAACAGGTTTTGCCGATACATGTATAAGCCGATGTTCTAGTGCACACCTCCGGGAAATTCCTACGAGACCCTGTGTTTATCAAGTACTAGACAAGTACACCGTAACAGATATTACGAGTGGCCTCGGAAGAGTAGTGTGAGTTTTGGGGCCGTGCGCGCCTGCCTCTTTGTTCGACTGTACACGTGATTGCACAAAACAATTATTCCACCCTCGCTTCTTCTCCTGATGACCTGGAGCCCCGTTTCTCTCTATAAAGGCTGTTCGTTCATTTTTTACCTTGCTCAGTGCTGCCAGTTGCGATATGTGGAAGGTTTGGTTGCATGCCGTAGACCTATATACCCCCCCCCCCCCCCTATCCTACCTTGTGTCTTGTTTAAGGGGATGGGGTGAAGCTATGTTTACTCTATATAAAAACATCACAATTTTGTAAAATACACACATCAGTATTTCGTTCTCTGATAGTACAATCGCCTTTTTATATATACAAAGCACGAGTTTAAAACTAAATAAATCGTGTTTATGACTTTTGAACGATGCATTGGCATTTGATATGGTAGTTTCGCAGTTCAACCAAAAAGTTTTGCTTTAAATTGACGAGTACGATTCGCAAACCATGCCACTTAGAAGGCAGAAAAAAAGAAACGAAAATGCAACACCTCGCCGGGATTTGAACCCGCGCCTTTACTAAGCGGCGCGAGGCTTTAGTCCACTGCGCCCCAAAACAATTGCAGATTGCGCGGAAATTGAGACCCACCCTTTGAGCCACATCAATGTTTTATACCTGATTTCAAAGATTACTGGATGGTTATCTGAACATTTCTTGAATAACGGTTGCGCGGTAAGGTTCCATAAAGCCCCCACCATAGCTGACCTCCAGCAACAGCACTGTTTCGGCTGGGACTGCGATTTCGCCCTGCGGGAATTGTGCTCGCCGCGCTTTTGTTTTACGATTTGCGCAAAAACCTTTGGCCGATATTGATCCCATATTACCTAATAAACCTTCCGTAACGCCTCTTCTGCTCTTAACTGAGCGTATGTTTTCTACAAGTGTTTCTGGTCGCACACGAATATGCAGTTCGCAACTGCGGGAAACGAATTGTCGCCAAAGCGAACGGCCGAAGCGTCGTAAGCCGAATTACGGATCGCATGTGTTCAGCTGTACGAACTTCACGGACCTAACTATGTTTATTACACTCTTGGAACTAATATTTCAGAGCCGCAGTCGTTACGGTACGAATGTTGTCGGGGCGCAGTTTTCGCTTCTCGGTCGATTCCCGAAGGCAGTTTGGCCAATCGGAATTGTTGGCGTCTTCGGTCAGTGAGGCAGTCACACCATGCGGACTTTCGATCGGCCGACGTGTTCGTGTCGCCGTCGGCGTCGTGTGACAGGGCGGTCTGCCAACCCGGAAGTCGGCGTCGGCGTCGTATCATCTTCGTGCCGGCCTAGCCAACGCACCTTAACGAGAAGCGCGGTAATAGATAGAAAAAAGATAAATATGGACGAACGCGATAGCGTTAAGCGTGCTGCAGATTAACCAAAGGCACCGCCGCGACCCGTCGACGCTGAGCAGACGACGCTTCTCTCCGCCGGAAGTGAGAGAAAAAGCCGTCCAATTGCAAGATTCTGCTTCGTGACGCACATGGTAGAATCGATGACGTACATGCGGGAAGTTGGCGGAGCATAAAAACACGCAGGAAAGGGTGGGAACGCGGCAACAAACTTTGCAACGAAAGTGTGAGCTTTCCGCTGCACGTAAAAATGTTATACTTGGCACAGATGACGTGGACCACTCAACCTAACAATTGCGCTAGTTCATTAATACTGTGCTCAAAACGCCTCTCAGGGTCCCTTTAAGGTTCAGATTGTTAACGCTATGAACTGCTGCAGGTTTATGCATTTTAAATATATACTCATCAGGAACGTTCCCACGCGACCACGTTTTTTGTTTGTTTGTTTGTTAGCCGATATTAGCTGATTAGTCGCGCGAATGGCGCAAACCTTATATGTCCATTTCTTTTTTTCGGTTTTGTGATTTAAAATGTGCTTTTTTTGGAAGCGCTGAACACTAGGTTAGTTTGTACATGAAAATGGTAAGGCCGATAAAAAAAAACTGCAGCAGCACGTATTTACGTTGCCGTGTGTGCCTCTTCTCTTGCGCTGCCGTAGCTCTCTTTTCTTATCATGGTTACGAAAAGTCAGAGCAAGTGCTACGGTAGGAAATGCGTGTGTGTCAGATTGCACTGTTGCCTCTTCGTAAAGAAGAAGCGAGCGGATGAAAAGTGTCATGAGCTATGGGGACTATTTTCTCAGCGGTTGTGAGACGCAACTTTTCTACGTCGGCTCCTTACTGATGGCAATGCGCCTGGTGATCGCAGCCCTTGTGTCGCATGTTCGTAGGTCGGCGCTGCTTATTCTACAGGGCGGCCGACACACGGGACCACAGAGACGTTTTATAGTGTGCGGAGCGATTCTACAAGCAATTCTACATTCTACAAGAAGCTAAGTGGCACCGACCAATGAATGAAAAAAAAAAAGACGTTTCGGTGCCCACACGGGAGCCTTGTTCACAAGAGCCTCTTTTTATCCATTGATCGGTGACTTTTAGCTTCTTGAATGTATCCTCCCACCCAGACGAGCATTCGTTAAACCATCGACTTCACCCTCACATTCTCTCAAGACGGCGCAGTCCATACCCGCCGTAATAAAGCTAATCAAAACTGAAGTCACGCATTACGTTGTAGGTCGGTAATTTCGCAAAACGCGAGTCCTTTTCAGGCTGCCTCTGAGAAAAAACAACACCCTCATATCGTGAAACTTCAGGATAAAGTTTTTCCTTGATACATAGTTGCCATTCTGGAGCCAGTTTAGACATGTAGTAGCCATGCGATCCATCATAGCACATAGCAGTCTTGGAGGTGGTGGTCCCAACTACACAAAGCTGGGTCCAGCAGTATAACCTTCGCCCATATTGAAAGTAGGAAGAAAATTGCATTACTTCATGATTTTGTTATCCTAAGAAAGCGAAGAGGAAACACGTTATAGCAACTTTTAAATTCAGACAGCCGCGAAATTGTATTATTTGTGTGAACCAGGGGGGGCTGGCTTGTTCACCTGAAGTAACAAACAAAAAGACTCAAACCCGTGGCGTGAGACTAACGCCGTGTTTGCTGTGAAATGCACCGGGGAGGGGGCTAAGAAAGAACGGGGGTGCCTCTTCGGGAGAACTCAGCGGCGCTCGCTCGCAGGCGCGAGGAGACTAGCTGCCGGGAGGACGACAGCCTGTACATACAGGACCCGGAGGCGTACGTCCCGATCCAGGAGCTGGCCAACGACCACCACATCAGCATGGTGCCCCTCACAGCGGACCGGGTGGACTTCCACCAGCTGCAGATCCTGCACCACGGCTGCACCATGGTGCACTGGGAAGAGGACGGCTCGCGCTCCTCGCTGTGCTACGTGCGTCTCGAGCGCAGCAACGCCACCATCACGTGGTGCAAGCCGGCGTGGAGCGCGCTCCGCGGCTACGGGCCGCAGGACTACGCGCTCAGCGTCAACATCGAGGAGAACGTGCCGGTCGGGCTGAGCCAGAAGTACGACACGGGCGAGTCCTACCAAGCGGCGCTCGAGGAAGGCTTCCTCGACCTCAGTGTCGTCAAGGAGATCGTGCTGTGCCGCAGTTCCATCGAGGTGGCAGCCGTGGCAAAGCGCCACGGCCTCGAGGACTCGTTCAGTGACCAGAACCTGCTACGCTTCAAGTTCGGCGTGGGACTGTCCGAGAACCGCGTGCTGGAGTTCATCCTGCCCAACTTTCTGTCCGGGGTTTGGTACGACAGCCTGCGCCGCCTGCTGGCCATGCTGAAGCAGCAGCGACAGCTCTGCGACGGCCGGGTCCAGTGGCTGCGGGAAAGCTACCTCCAGCTGTACTTCCGCGAGCAGAGCTGCATCGGCCCCACGCCCGCCGAGGCCATCAAGGTACCACCAGCTCACTGATAGCTCCCTTTGCCTTCGCTGTGCTCTCGCGGCACAGGGTGTGTATTTGATTTATTGATTTATTGATTCCTCAAAGGTCCCATTGGGACATTACATGAGAGGTGGGCATGACACGGCACTTGAAAAAAAGGTAACAACATGGTAACGGCAACAGACGATGTACAGTAATTATGGCGGCACTTCTATGTAAGAGGTGGGTATGATACAGTACTAGAAAGGAGGGTTACAACAACGTACCGACAGCAACAGAATGGGTACACTAGTTATGGCGGCACTTCTTCAATGGCGTGCTTGAAACGAGATTGGTCAATGATGGTAGCAACTGCAGCAGGTAGGTCATTCCAGTCTCGGGATGTGCGTATATGAAAAATGATTGTTGAAATGTATTAGTATGGGCGCGTTCCGGATAGACTGCATTGGTGTGACTAGTACGGGATATACGGTGGGCTAGTTGGATGTACTGATTTCTAAGTTGTTGCGAGTGGAAGAATTTGTGGTAAAGACACAGTCGAGCTATTTTGCGGCGAGATTGAAGTGTAGGAAGGTTAAGTTCTGCTTTTAACGATGAAACGCTTGAATAGTGGGAGTAATCAGACAAAATAAATCGAGCGGCTCGATTTTGGACAGATTCGAGGGTGTTGATCAAATAAGTTTGGTAAGGATCGAAGATAGCGTTTGCATATTCTAATTTAGGCCGCACGAAAGTTACGTATGCAAGTAATTTTATTGAGGGAGGGGTTAGGCCAAGATTACGGCGCAGGTAGCCAAGAGCACGGTTAGCCGAGTTCGTTATGTGGTTAATGTGACAGGACCAGTTTAAGTCGTGGGATATATGGACACCTAAGTATTTAACCGAGTCAGCAGAACCAATAGCAATGTTGTTAATAGTATACTTAGGTTGCACAAAATTGCGGCGGCGGTGGAAAGAAACGTGCACAGTTTTTTGGATATTTAAAGACACCAGCCAGTTATTGCACCAATCCTGCACGCGAAATAGGTCTTCTTGTAATGCGGATATGTCACAGCTACTACTTATAGGGCGATAAATGACGCAGTCGTCAGCGAAAAGACGGACTTTCGACGTAAGATTTATGGGGAGATCATTTATATATATGAGAAAAAGAAGTGGCCCCAGGACGGTTCCTTGGGGAACACCGGAGAGCACGTGCGTGAGTGATGATGTATGCGAACTGGCGTGGACAAATTGCTTGCGGTCACTTAGAAATGCGCTTATCCAATTCAAAACTAATGGGTCCAAATTAAGCCGAGACAATTTTAGCAGTAGGCGATTATGTGGGACTTTATCAAATGCTTTTTCAAAATCAATAAAGATTGCATCAGTTGGAATGTTGCGGTCTAGGCATGAATGTACGTCATGAAGGAACATGGCAAGCTGAGTGTCGCAAGAATGATCTTTACGGAAACCATGCTGATTAGGATTGAAGAAATTGACGGAATTCAAAAATTTGGCGATGTGCGAATACAATATATGCTCCAAGATTTTAGAACAGACACTGGTAATTGAAATCGGACGGTAATTATTAGGGCTCAAACGATTTCCCTTCTTAAATACTGGGATGACCTTACCGATGCGCCAGTCATAGGGAACCGATCCTGTGTTCAGAGACTGTTGAAAAATGAGTGAGAGAAACAAGCTGCTCATGAACCGGCTCATAGTGAATGAACCGGCGCGGCCATTACAGGCGGACTTTGATGAGCGAATATGGATGCGCCACGTAAGCATGGGAGTCTCGAAAGAGTGGCGGAGCTGCTATCTTTGCGTTTAATCGCGCAGTACACTTACAGTTTGATGGCAACTGCGGCTGCCAAGAACAAGGAAGTCCCCATCGCCTGCTAGTTTCATCTGTCTGTTAGTCTGCCGTTTGGCCCATGAGTGTCAAAATTGTACTAGCGCTATTCGGAGGAGGAAATCGGTGCTTTGTTTACACATTTGTGTGCCGATTTACGTACTTTGAAACATTGTGACAGCGTATGCAGCCTATAATTACTCTAAGCAGTCGTCTCAACTTGGTTGTTTGTAGAAGTGGGACAGAGTTTCTACGCGAAAGGTGCTGCCTCGGGCAACATTACCCATCTGAAAATTACATTTTCTCTTTCGCCTATAGTCTTAATCAACCGTAATGTGAAACTATCGAATATTTGTTTAGTTATATCTCATAATTACTCATATATTTACTTTCTTTCTTCCACCATGCCGGCACACAAAATATTTGTGTTTAACGCACAAGTGCTAGCGAAGAAAAACTCCGAATTAATTTAGGCCAACTTGGGTTCACTAGTAGCGGACGACATGACTCGCAGTAATTAGCTATTGTGTAACGTACGGAGTGATGGCTATTTCTCATGGAAATATAATCACATTGTTGTCGTTTTATTTTAATGGTTGTGAGTAATTTTGTGCCGGATGCTTTGTCTTGTAGGTATTCGGGGGCCGAAAATGGACACTGAGTTCCCTGGGAAGCAGTTCTTCAGTTGAGTCGACATCTTCAGCGTTCAAGAGGGCATCGAGCTTTGGAATGAGCACGACAAAACTACGGAAAAAGAAGTCATCCACATCACTGGCCACTGTCCGGGTAGTGCTTTCTTTGTTCCTTTGCGAGAGAGAGAAAATATTGGCAGAAACAGAAAAAAGAACGCTTTTGCCTTTCGGCAGGCATAGAATCTGTGCCACCCAGTCAGATCTAAGGCTGCACTTTTAATGCGTAGCATTCTTCGTCGAGTACCCCCACAGCGGGATCGTGTAACGCCCTGCGTTCGCACAAAATGCACAATTCGCGGAAGTAGCACATTTAATCATTATAGTAGCGTAAACAGGGTGGATCAGAATTTTGAAAAACGAAAATGTAGGAAAAATAGAAAAAAAAATACTATTGACAAAAATGATCTGATGAAATCAAAAATATGAGATCTTATACATGTCCTACATAAAAAACGAAGACGAAAATAAAAAAAACGCGCGGAAGACGTTGAAACTACGAATAAAATGGCTGCGGATTGGCTCAGCTAACCCTGAATATGCAACGCGAAGTTGGTTTAGCAGTCTTGATTCATTTGGTTAACCTTTGATTTATCTGTAATTATTATACTTAGGTATGCACTCATCGTTAAGCCAGGTATGACGGCTGTGCAGGTTGGTGGCTAGATATGACTGCGATTAGGCTTAGGTAGACACGCATCGTTAGCCACAACTGTCAGACGCCGCTTGCCGATGACGGCTCAAAGCCTCCCGCTCCCGCTCAACACTCCGAGAAGACGGCCCGGTCTCGCTCTCATCCATGGTCAAGCTCACACTGACCGTGCGAGCGCGGCGCTCCTCTTAAGCGTGAACCGGAAACCACCCGCAGGGTGTGCGCGGCGCGGCTGGCGGTGGAAACATGGCGGCAGCGCCGGCCGGGAAGTACGTGGTCCGGGTAGCTCCAGCGACCGCTTCTAACCGCTCTTTGAAATGAAACTCAAGGCACAAACGAAGTTGCTTGTGCAGGAAGGGAGCTGATAATGTGGTCGAGAACGACACTATAAAGTATCATCCGCGCCGCCAGGGAAAGCGCCCGTGAAATATCCCCTGCCGTGGTAAGCCTAAGCATCTCCGGAGGGGCCATCCGGCTGTCCCGGTCGCTTCGATACGTCTTATGACGCGCGCCTCCCCATTGGCGCAAGTCGTCAGGCTCCTCCCACTGCCGCGCGTCGCGTGTCATTTTCTGACCGAGGCAGAAGCCGCCGCGGACGCGAAATCGTCGACACGGGCGTGAAAAAAACGCACTAGCAACGCCGATGTTCAGGAATTGCGTGCAAAAACTCGCCATGCGGTTCACGCTTTAAGGCACATTCCCACTGGCGATTTGTCTCGTCGCGCGACGGCGCGCGTCGCGCGATGAGGCGTTGAGGTGGTGTTCGCACTTGCGATGAGCGATGATGCGACTGCGTTCAGCGCAGCTGCTTCCCGACTTGTACATACGACCTCGTTGGTGCGTCAACCATTCGAAGTCAAAGAATACGCGACAAAAGCAGGTAGAAATCAAACTAAAGCACATGCTACTAACCTGGAGCAATGCCGAAAGCATTTGCGGGTTGCGGGAGGAGCAGAAAATAACAAACTCACGAAGGCTCTTTTCAACATATTATTGCACGAAGAAATGCACACGCTTGCTTTCACGCCACAACACCCGCATCACGGCCCACAAATGTCGCTTCTTTTCACATGCGCAACGTTCTGACGCCTCCGAACTCTACGCGTGTTTACCAGTCGCCGATAGACGAAGAGGCTGCAAGTCAACCTACCGTCTCGCTGTCCACCTAGCTCCATTTACAATCCATACACGCTTCTCCACACTGATGAGTTCCACGCTATTCGTTGATTAGTACACGCGCACGCTGAAGCCACTGACCAAAGAACCGATGCACTCGGGAAGTTGCTTGCCGGCCCGACCCGGCGGGTACAGCGATAGCGGGCCAAGCGCCTGGCCGCCTGGCCGAGCCAGCCGAGCGAGCCAGCGGCGGTGGCGGCGGCGGCTCGTCCTCGCCCGCCCGCAGCGTTTGCATACCGGATGTAAAGAAACGTTTCGTTTCCGGCTACGTCAGCCTACTCCGCGGCCATGATTGGCTTACCGGTTTTGCGGGGCCGTCGCGCGACGAGGGAATTCGGACCGAGACCGATCGGCTCCGCCGTCGCAAAACTCCGAAAAGCGACGGCCGGCTCGTCGCTTTGCGACGTCGCTTTTAGTCGCGCGACGAGGCGCATCGCCAGTGGGAATGTGCCTTTAGCCAGGCGCGCGGAGAGTCACGTAGTCAGGCGGCGACCCAGCTGTTGAGAGCGCATGCGCCAAGCCGGCAGCGGCGGCTAGCGCACGCGGCGGTGCGGCAAGTCACGTGATGCGTTGCCAATGCTACGGTGTAGCTGCGGTCAAATGACGGTATAATTGCTAGCTACGGCGAAACTCGGCTTGACTAGGTTAGTAAAACTTTGCTGCTTTAAAAATAGCGAAAACGGATCAACGCTGCTCTACGCCTTGCATCTGCGATGAAATACGTAATTGGTGAAGTAACGGCACTTAATCGCTATAATGGTATAAATTTACTATCATTGGCGAAAAGAAACAAAACAAAACTTAAAAACAATAAAATAACCCAATGTCTTTGGCTACTCATAGCCAAATCTGGCTGTAAAGGACTGGCATTCTAGGCAGCGGCATAAGAATGCTACGCGTCAGCAGACAATTATCTGATTTTCTGCAGATTTTTTGTTGGGGCCGATTGATGTCGCTCGATCATTCAAACCTCCATTCGGTCATTCGAACCTCCAGCCCTTCACTAAAAATAATTTCCTTCGAACCGAGATTTGGGTGGCCCATTTTTTCTCAGCGGGTGAAGAACCTGTTGCATAGCGTGGGCATTGTTTGGCTAGCAGGCGCCGAGTACTCCCCACAGCGATTACACGAGGGACTGCAGTGTTGACTTCGATTTTAAACTAATAAAGAGGGTCAACTCTATCAAGCCAGTCGTGCTGCCCAGCTGAAAATTTGGAGCAGTGCATAAGATGAATGCTTCGCCTTGCTGGTCGCAGGACGTGAGCCCAAAGTGCGTGCCGGAAGTAGACGACGGCGTCCTGAAGAAGCACAGTCCGACGATCAAGAAGCGCCGCGCCACGGTCAAGTCGTCATCACAGCTCCGGTCACAGGAGTCCAGCCCCCAGAGGACGAGCGTATCGCGCAGCTCGTCATCCTGCGAGAACCTCAACCGCACCGAGGGCGGCATACCCCTCGTCCATCCCACGCCTCTCGCCACGGGGTACAAGTGAGCACGACTGAACTGCTCCTGTTGTATACTCAGTAGCACACCATAGAATGCCCCTCCCCGTCTCCCACGCATGCAGAAACATAGCATTCTCAGCCTAAACAGCTTCGAACACATACACGGCGTGTATAGCACTGCGGTTATCTCTCAATTGGTTCCTTCCCTTCGACTTGGCCATGTGGTGACCCCAGGGAGCGGTCCTGCCAGGTGACCCCGAGCACGTCGAAGGCCTCATCCCTGCTGAGCCGCCCAACCATCACCCACTCCAGCCAAATGAACTTCCTCGAGTTCGCGGAACTGTTCCGCTCCTTCCTGGTGCGCTCTCGCAAGGACCTGAAGGACATCTTTGAAAGCGTCGCCACCAACTCCAAAGTGACCGCCAGCGAACTTGCTGCGGAGGAGATGGCCTCACCGAAGTCATCCAGGACAGGCCCCAAAGTTCTCGGTGAGGGCATTTTCCAAATAGTCAGCTACAAGTCTACAAATTGCGCTAACCTTTGGGCCTCATCTAAACGGTGCGAATTTGCGCTTTTTGATTCGTTGCCAACAGTTTTAGATTTTCTCAAACATCATGAATGAGGGTCGCCCAGGGAAGCTACACCAGGTAACGCTGGCCTTCCCGTTCAGCACCCCAGGGGCTGGCCGGGGAAGCGATTGGCGGGAAGGAGAGAGAGAGAGAGAGAGAGAGAGAGAGAGAGAGAGAGAGAGAGAGAGAGAGAGAGAGAGAGAGAGAGAGAGAGAGAGAGAGAGAGAGAGAGAGAGAGAGAGAGAGAGAGATTACGTATCACCCGCGCTTGGGGCTACTGGCATCTCCTCCGCCGCGGGGATCAATACGTTGAATGTTTTTCATTACGTCTTGGCGCACTCTCCCTAGCTCACCAATCTGAAAAATCAACTTCGCCAAGCACAATAATACTCTAGAAAAATTACCTAGCGCATTCATTTTGTTCGATTTTAATGCGCTCATTGGGCAATTTTAACGTATACCCTTAATGTAAACTTCAATCTAAACTTCAGTGTAAATTAAACTGCCGCTTCTGCTTTTGAAATGTTGCTATTTCCGGCACCACTAAAGAACTACATATTGACACACCATTTTTCTACTGTCGTTCACCCCTCCTATTTGCAAGCGCAAAAAATTTGTGTAATCGGATCGTATGTCGATTCTTCTTTTTTTTTTTTTTTTTGCCTTCGCGATATTTTTTTTCGGTCTGTGGGAGTTGAGAGGGGGTGGGGGGGGAGTTCCGCTTGACAAAAACCATGCCGAGCAGGACCACGGAAGTTCTTGTTCTTATTGCGTTGTTTCAATGCTCTTCTTGTGGCGACATGGGTAGCAACGTGCAAGCACCTACAAAATAGCAGAGGGGGGGGGGGGGGGTAGTGTTATTTTCACATCCCCATATGGACCTCGTCCTCGCTGATGCTTTTCTTCGAACGGGCAACCCAGCCAACGCTGCTGGTTTTCTTTTTTAACTATACAAGAAGCGCTCGGCGGATGGCGAGTTAGCTCTCGCAAAAGCCAGGCCAAGCCCTCGCAAACGGATCTGGAAGGTTTCACACGAAAGTGACCGGCAGCCCTGCAACGCATGGAGGAGGCGTGGGGGTTCTGCTGCGCCCCCCCCCCCCCCCCCCACACACACACACACACGCAGACATTCTAAAAGAAACGTTTGTGGGTCTGCTTCTTCGCAATGCACCGAAGTAACCGTTCTTTGTCTAAGGGAGCCAGTTGGACGCACAACGGGCTCTGACATAAGATTTTATTTAAAAGTATTGTCTGCGCAATGACAACGCAATGCGAAAAGGCCTCTTCCAGAGCGTAATTTCGCAGGGCAGACCAGCTCTCTGGAATCACGTCGCATGCAGCGTCTTTCTTTTTTCCTTTTTTTTTTTTATCGCAGCTATTTGTCGTTCAGGTGCATTTTGGCAAAGCAGACACATGGGTGTTTTTACAGGTGCAGTTTTGGTTGAACTCCTAACGGCTTCGAAATCGAAAAAACCATCGTGCACACCGGAGTTTCTCGCACATTCATAGACTTCAGTGCCCTGAACTAATCGGGAAGCCTTGCAGTGCATTTCGTGGGTATTTCTTTCGGTGCGTTCAACGTTGCATCTAAGTTGGACGGATCGCGCTGTTGAGCTTTGCATCGAACTTCAGAGTTCAAGCCAGTGAGTAATGTCGTGACTCGTATACGATGCGTCATCGCCTTATTTTGCGTCCACTTTCGTATCTTGCTCAGCGGCGCTCTCAGGGCAAGCTTTCAAATCGGCAGCGCGAGCTTTAACGCCAAACAAAAAAAAAAATATTTGATACGTTTCTAGGTGCCAGTTCTTGCTTAAACCAGTGTTGGCATGCAATGAAAGTGCTGATTGTCCTTTTGTGACCTAAGGTCTAATTACATATTTCTGAGAGGATATTTGTGGGAAAGTAATTTGTGTTTTGCTGTTCTATATCGCTTTATTCATGATGGCTGGCTTACGAATGGTGGTGCCACATCGGTGCTACCATTTAGTTCTTGCGAAGGAAAGTTTGACATCCACCTAAATGCAGCCATACGGCTACAAAGGAAAGCTATACAGCTTCCTCAGAAACTTCGCAGTTGAAGAAAAATTCGTCCTGGTCCAGGATTCAAACCCGGGACCACCGCTTAACCGGAGCAGTCGCTCTACCAACTGAGCTAACCAGGAGGCTAGTCGTTTGTAGCGCGAGAACGAATTGATCAACAACTCGAAGTAAAGGACAGGTGATGATCGACCAAATTTAGGGGAAATCCCCAAGTCAGTTTCGGCGAAGGGAAGTTTGACATCCACCTTATACAGCTTCCTTTTTTTTTTTTCAACGTTTTTCTTCAACTGCGAAGTTTCTGAGGAAGCTGTATAGCTTTCCTTTGTAGCCGTATGGCTGCATTTAGGTGGATGTTAAACTTTCCTTCGCAGAAACTTACTCCACCTTAGGGATTTCCCCTAAATTTGGTCGATTATCATTTAGTTCTTAAGAAAGTACACGGCGTACTTTTAAAAATCATATCGCTCCGAATGATGTCCACTTCCCTTGTTCCGTGTCCCGGGCGCCGGCGCCCGTCACCTCTTCACCACACCATTACCACCACCACTACATCCTCCTCCTCCTCCTTCTCCTCCTCCTCCTCCTCATCTTTCTCTCTTTCTGCAATGTTCAGTAACCTGTTAGCGGTTTTTCTATCTTCTCACAGTCTGAGAAGAGGACGCCGTTTTCTTTCTCTCCCTCCTGCTCTCTTCACATCCTCTCGGTGGAATACCTTTTTTACAACCCTCCTCCCCCCCCCCCCCCCTACACACACAGCATAAGCGCCACGCCACCATGCTCGTGAAATCCGACACACTTACAGTTGATGTGGAATTACGAAAGTGTGTGTGCGGGCAGTTTCTCTTGTGACTGCGAAAGCATTAATTTCCCAATGCATCTGTGACAGCGAAATGGCTCCTAAACCCACGTGACGCGATGCTTTCATAGCGTGCGCTTTACTTTAATGAAACACAAATAAAAACAGCCGCACTGCTAGGCAACGCCTGAGCACGTGCATAGCCACGTGGACAGCGAAAGATATGGTGGTGGCTGCGGCCTCCCCTAAGGGTGCAACAGTCACCAGCGAGCCAGGCCGCTGTGCGCGGCAGTAGAAGTCTCAGCCATAGTACGGTCCAAATTATTCTGGTCTACAGAAACATTCTAACCTACAAATTAAAAAAAAATTACCCGCACCAATTTAATCGCAAACTCAAAAACAGCTCACACCGAAATTCGAAACATTACTCGCAGCGCAAAGCTCGAAGGAGCACTCAGCGACGTTCAAGTAGACATCTGACGTGTTCGCATTTACAACTCATAAGGAGTTGTCACTTGTTTTGGATTTTGTTTTCTCGAAATAATCGATGTTGCAATCTCGGCCATTCCCGAAGTCATGAAGCTTTCTGAGAGCGGCAGAAGCTCGACTAATTTCTTGCGCCATCTCTGCGCGCTCTGTAGGACTCCTGACAAGAAGCAGCAAGTTTGAGCATGTGGACCCGGAGCAGAAGAAAATTTGCGACGCGATCGCCACGGCCAGCATCGTGTCCAATGGCGCCGGAGTCGACAGCTCAAAGAGGCTCGTTCTAGAGTGTGCCGACTTCAGGAAGTTTTTGGCGAGTCGCCAGAAGGAAGAGCTCTCTGAGGAAGAAGTTATCAGACTTATTCAGGTGATTTGGATTTTCCTTTTTAACCGTAATATTTCAGTCTATCCGTCAAAATAACACAGCCAGAAGCAATGCACGCTGTAAACCATCCGATATTTTACAGTTCTTTTTACCCCTGCAATAAATTAGTGTCGGTCTGATTCATTCTTCCCTGCTTTGCATCGACAGCGACATGAGCCTGACAACGTCCTCAGAGAGAAGAACCTCCTGTCCTTCGAAGGATTCGCCCGGTACCTCTTAGACAAGGACAACTATGCTTTCGTGCCCGAAACAATAGCCCCTGGCGCGAACACGGTGAGGCTCTGCCAACGAGTGGCTCTATATACCTGCTTAGTTCCAGCTCGATCCCATCCCACGGTGTCTTTTATTTCAGTTTGCTAAGCTGGTTACCCTTTTTCACAGAACATGGACAAGCCTCTGTCTCACTACTACATCGCGTCGTCTCACAACACCTATTTGACCGGTCATCAGCTCAAAGGAGAGTCGTCGGTGGAGCTCTATAGCGAGGTGGGCACTTTTTCAGCAATTTTCTTTTATCTACGCTTGCGTATCATGCACGTGAGATGAGCTGTGGATGTGCCAATGGTCGGGATAGTTGATTACCACAACCGCAGGACATGTCATCTTTCTGCGTCGTATTCCTGACATTATCTTTACGTACCTTGCTTCTTGGTATGTTGCATCGTTATTATTGCTTTCATGTGTCCCCTCTGGGCTACTGAGTATAAATAAACGCAACGTTTATGTATACTCAAGGTATAATGCGGGTTTCGTGGCCTGCGCAAGCTGGCCTGCTCACGGGTCGCTTCTATAGGCGTTATTCAAGTTTACGCTTGTCCTTCCTAGGTACTACTACGAGGGTGCCGATGCGTGGAGCTTGACTGCTGGGACGGTGACGATGGGATACCAGTCATTTATCACGGACACACGCTTACCTCCAAAATTCCATTCAAGGTAACGCGTACCATACTTCTTATTGCATTGTTATTACTGATATTTCGTTTTATCCTTGTAACGTTTCATTTAAGGATATAAAGGTACAAGACATGCTTCGACCAACTACAGTGCTTGTAAAGCGGCCTGGGAAATAGTTTCCGTTGCTTAAATGCTTTTCTGGTCTATTTTTATGCTGCGGCCCGATACGCAATTTACTCACTTACAGAGCGTTGTCGAGGCCATTCACAAGAGCTCTTTCGCCAACTCGCCGTTCCCGATCATTCTGTCCATCGAGAACCATTGCTCCCTGCCGCAGCAAGCCAAGATGGCACAGATTTTCACGGTAAGCTATTTCACTGTCTTCGTGTTAGTCTTCGCTGCAGAAGAATCCACTTCAGCGAGCTTCCCAAAATATTGATTTTCGAACAGCTATTTTCGAAGCGACCACGGGTTAAAGGTTTTCACGTGTTGCTTCCATACGCTTTGACATAGGCTTTGAATTAGGCGCTTTATATGTGCATATTCAATGTCCGCAGCTGGTCGCGGCTTTGATAGGAGAAATGAGAAAGTCCTGTTATCTTCGTGATAGCGGCGACACCCTGCTCGGTTATAGTGAATTTCATTTTTCTTTTATACAACAACAAAAACATACCAGTCTCTTGGTTTTCGCGCTTTAGAAGCAATCGAGTTTAAGGAGGGAAACGTCCACTTAGAATCGAGCAGATTGTAGTAGCTCGTACATGCGTAATTATTTCCCTATTTTGAGGGACATGGCCTTCACTAGTTGGACAAGTACAGAGCTGACGCCCCTTGCTGGTGTGCAGAACGTCTTCGGAGACAGACTTCAGACGCAGTTCCTCTTCTCCAACGATGTCTGCGACGAGGCCCGCCTGCCATCGCCGAATCAGCTGCGCTACAAGGTGCTCATCAAGAACAAGAAGCTCAGGCCCCCGCTGACGCCCGCCTTGCCTCTGAAGTCTGCCAAGGTGCCCATTTGGACTTTTTCGTTCACATATTGGCAGGCCCCACGACTTGCTCAGCCATTCATGGTTTTGTTTCGCCGCTGACGGTATGGGCACTATTTCCGCATTTTGTTTTTGTTTTATCACTCTTAATTTTACTACCCTGAGTGGCGCCCATGGGGTGGCGGCATTGATTTCTTTTTGTTGTAAATTTCTCTTACCCATGTGGGGCGCACAAACACAGGTAATAAAATACAACAAATTGTTTCTTCTTTCCTTCTTTCTTCCTCTCCTTCACTGTTTTCTCTTTCTTTTCTTCTTTAGTTTTCCTCCCAATTTTGTCTCCTTTCGTGATTTTCTTTCATTCGTCTTTCCTTTAACCTTTCTTTTATTTTTCGTTTTCACCATGTTTTATGCTTTTCCTTTTCCCCTGTTTTCAATGCATCTAAAATGTAGCTCGACGAAAAAAATCAAGCAGTGCTCGTTGGGGAGGCAGTAAACCTTATACGTGACAAGCGATTTGCTAAACACGTACTATTCGGCAGCCGTACGCTGAAGCTGCTGAAATGTCGGCGCTGGAGTCATAAAAGCCGCATCTATATTCTGATTCTGCTCTAAGGCATCCTTATTTAGTAAGCGAGGAAAAAAATTAAACGATGCAACATTCAACGCCTCGACTGTCTCGTGCACTATTTCGATTATTGAAGGAATAATGTCGCAGCTGTTCATTTTATTCTTTTGTGTGTACGATTCCCACTTCTTCAATTATTTGAGGAATAATGTCACAGCTGTTAGTTTGCCTTTCTTTTTCGTCTTTTTTTTCGGATTCATGTGATCGGCCACAAGATCTAATCGTTCCGCGCCATGAAGTTTCTGCATGACAACATTGCACTGGTGCACTGTCATCACGGCTGGTGACGTCACGGAAAACTACTTACCTTCCGGTTGTGTTTTTGCGTCTGCCGCTAACGATTTGCATAGGACCCCCTTCGCCATAACAGAAACTTTTCGAGACAGTGGCCTTTGAGCCTTCTTTCCGTGGCCTTGAGACTGGCCATGTGAAGGACAGGTCCATGTCGGTTACGGACGCTCTGACGGAGTTACGCAGGCAACGTCATCACTGGCTTAAGCAGACACTGCTCTTTTTGATTTTAGAGTTAGGTGTTTTACCATAAAGATTAGGTTTTGCCGCCTCAACGCGCTTCTCGTTTCTCACTGGCGAAAGTTGCGGACGGATAGCCGGCGATGACGATGGGCACTGACCGTGTTGGAAAGCCTCTTTCCGACAGACCTGTAAAGCCAAAATAGTGGTGGCAGTTGAACCCGGGCCGTCCCAAGAGTGGAAGAGAGCTGTTCTACTGATGAGGGCACAAACAGTAATCACGAAGTATGGAATGGCGGGATAGTTCAAGCAAAAGACCGCGAAGGCTCTCTTGTACGCATAAAAAGAATGACGTGCCGCACAAGTCCTTGCTTTTCGACGTTGTTTGCGCAGGAGCAAGTTGTGACATCGAAAATTTTTCTGAGGCAGCAGTGTTAGTCCCTCGCTCCCTGTGGGCCTGTATTTCGCTCAAACGTTATGCGTCGCGAGATACCGCGCAACAAATGTATTATCTCTGCACGACCAGGGAATCCAGCAGGGAAAGATTGCCCCTGGCCGGACAAACAGTATCATCTCGACAGCCAGCACAGGGTCTCTCAACGACGAGGATGAAGAAGATTACGAGGATTATGACGAGGAGGACGATAATCTCGAAGGTGAGCTGCCAGCACATCAAAGTTACACTCTTAACAAGAAAGCTCGTAAAAGGGTAGTAACGGCTGTATTTACTAACTCCTTACGGAGTTTACTACCACGCAGAACGGTACGTAGGTCCTGCCACTAAGTGTGGAACCGAGACCGTGCACTTAGTAACTGCTGCTGGTTTGATACTAACTTTCGCTGAAGCAACAAATTCTACGAATTATTGAACATAATAACTACAGCTCTTTTTCCACACCAAATCACGATTAAAACGTTTTTGCAAATCCACATGCTGTCTCGTATACGCTCACATTAAAATTCATAATTCTAAAATTATCGCTAAAATATTTGATTTTTACTACAAGCCCACTGACTCTCTCAGGGGTCTTTCCGCTGCTAGCTATAAAAACAAAAAGAGCAGATGCATTTCTAAGGTAACTAAGTAATACTCGCTCTCCTCGTGCATCCCGGTGGCTTTCTTGCTCAATTCATTTGTTGAGTGTCCACGTGTGATATGTGCGTGATTAATGTGCCCATGTCGCACTGCGCACTCAGCAGATCCACATTGTTACGCGTAGCTTTTTACTAGGTCATGCATGACCAGTAAGTAAAAGCAACTAAGTACCGAGCCAATACTGGGACAAGTAACTGGTTAGTGTTCTGTTAGTAAGTGCGCCGACCTTTTTTTTAAGAGTGTAGTTTCTATATTTGTGCATACGCTATGTTTGAAGGGATGCTGGATGGAGTTGTAAACACTGTTTAACTATTTTACCACGTTTAGGTGTGGAATGTGCTTGGTTTTTTTCGGCCGATAGACGCTTGCGTTTAAAGACAAAAGCGCGTTTGGAAAGCTGCCGTTTCCTTCGCACCACCGCTGAAGTCGGCCATAACGACACACTGGCAAGTCCGCAGAGCAAAACTGAGCGGATTGCTAGCGTGTTTCATTTCTACGCCCAGGGTTTAACTTTAGCCTGTTTCCCCTCTACAAGCCAAATGTCCATGTTAAACGTGAATTTTGAAGGCTCAGAAGGAAGGAAAACGCACTACAAACCACTGTGACGTCATGTCGGGGCAGCGGCCGCGAACAGCGTGTGTGTTTTTTTCTTTTTCCTCACTTCTGCCGCCAGTTGCTCATGAACTAAGGCTATAAACTGCCGCGTTTAATACTTCGTTGATTAAGTTTCCCATGTGCTTGTACGAGCGGGCTAGTTAATTTTTTTTTTCATGGTATACCTGTCGCCACTCTGAGGCATGACCTTGCGGCGTGACATCTGACTGCTTATCAAAATATTGCCGCAAGTGCCGTTGGAGAGAGATCAGGCTAAATAAATCACCTACACGTAAAGATGCTTTCGTATTTCGCCAAAATCGGAAGGGAAGCACTAGCGGAATCGACGGCAAAGAGAACACAAATCTTGACGCGCTAACGAGGCTTCTATGGATTCGGCGCGCAGCCTGAATACTTAATTAAGCAGGCCGTCGCTAAAAATATAGGCTCAGCCAGAGGATCACGGCAGATTTAGTGCCGCGTGTAACGCGCGGAAATAGCGCAGAAACGTGCATTCACTCCGCTGCCGTGACACGGCGCGCGCTTTACAGCATGCAGCGGTCCCGCGGCGCCTACGGTGCACTGCACGCGACGCCTGATGCTGCGATCCGGAACAGCGAGAAAGCAAAAAACTAAACGCAAATTCAAAAAGAATAGCCTGGCGCATGCCGTCTTGTCGGACGCCCTTCCCCTCTGCCTCTGCTCACCCTCAGACGCGAATCCTCCTCTCCGTAAAGCGCACATTTCCCACATCAAGGGCTTTGTATACCCACTAGTTTATTTATTATTTATTTATTTACAATACTGCTTACCCTAGTTAAATGGTCGTAGAAGGGTGGAAAGAAAAATGTGATACATGTCACAATAAAGCAAACAAAAGAAAACGCATAACGTAAGCAAGAAAAACAAGATTGAGCTGATTGCCAATTCACAGTGGGGCGCGGAGATCTGTCGAAGGGCACAACAAACAAAAAAAAACGATACACGCATCGGAATAACACACACTGCAATATCAAGATTACACAGCAATGCCCGGTGCACACTATATAAACCGAGAACCGTAACACATTATGCATCAAGTGCACAACAAGAAAGGAAAGTTTAAAAGTCCAGTAGGCTTTCAAATTTGTTAATATCAGTTTGCTCGACAGCGTGACTTTCAATGTTATTCCATTTAAACGCTGTTCTCCGAAAAAAACACTTAAAGACATTGTTTTTCGGCCGGAATGGGGTTAAGTTCAGCGAGTGACGGTGAGGGATGAGTGACCTGAAGAAGAATATGTAAGTAATGATGAGTGTCGCTTTTTAGGTGGCTCTTAACAATCTTAAAAAGAAAACGGAAGCGGCACAATTTATTTCTGTCCGCAATTTCCAACAAAGTAGCCTTGACTATCATCTCGGAAACTGAGGCGCGGCCATAACGATTAAAAATGAAACGGACTGCTTTATTTTGCATACGATTTAATTTAGATAAGTTAGCCGTCGTGAAAGGGTCCCAAATTACATTTCCATAATCGAGGATGGGTAACACGATGCTCTTATAGGCTAGTAATTTTGTGCTTCTTGGAGTATTTCGAAGAGACCTTTACAAGTAGCGAAGTTTATACATTGATTGATTAGCAACGTTTGTAATGTGTTTATCCCAGCGCAAGTTGTTACATATATGTAAACCAAGATAATTATCCTCACGTACCCGCGTTAACGCGTTAATATCGTAAAATATTTAAGTGTACGTTTCTTATCTTTGTTTGTAAACAGCGATAATTATCAAGGCCAAAGCGAGTATCGCTGCAATAAATATAGGACAGGATTATTTCCGATGTCATTGGCGCTACGAGTCTACCTCAGACTGAGAGCAAGAGTTTGAACCCATGATTTTGAGCTCATATTAATCGTGAACCCGTACAAGTTCTGAGTCAATATATGAGCTTTGAGTTTATATGAGTTGTGAAACTGAGTTCTGAATTCATGGGAGTTGTAAGCCTACATGAATTCTGAGCCCGAATTATTTGGGAGTCGAAGTGGGCCCAAATGAGTTGTGAGCTCGTGGCGACTCATGAGAGCCCTTGTGAGTTGTGAAGCAGGCTGTCTTTCACTGGCTGCAAGCTTGAGTCCAAGTGAGCAAACGTAAGCGTGATAGCGGCGAGACTGAGTTTGAGTGATCCTACATGAGGTGTTCAGCGATGAGTATGAGTGAGTCAGAGGTGATTTTAAAAAATTGAGTGAGCTTGAGCGAGCAGCTCCAACTTTGCCGAGGAAGCAACACACCACGGGGACCTTATAAATCGCGCGCATTGCGTCGATTAGTTGCGCGTAACTATTGCAATATAGCGCCCCGTATTACATGTTTCTATCTTTCGTCACAAAAGCCTTTTCTCTCAGGTTATGTGTCAAATATATGTCGTCCACACAACCGGAGCAGAGCCAGCACGGTATAATTTTCAGACAGCGTTGTTATTGATCAAAGACAGCATGACGATTCCTATATTGTAGCTCGTCTCTCAGAAAGGCAGAGAAAAAAAATATGGCTGCCATCTCGCCCTGTGAAAGTGGATGTCCGGCGCAGCTGTTGGAAACCACCACACATGCTGATGGGGGAGGGTATGAAATGTCCGTCCTTGTCTCGGTGGGCTTGTCGCTTGCGCAGGGCTTCTGTGGCGGCAAATGCTGGGTCCTGAAGCATGCGCTCGGCGTCTTGAACAAGAACGGCTGCGTCCTGCCTAGCCTGACGCATGCGCTAGCCCTCGAATGAAGTCAACCCCCATCCCCTGTCGAGAGCAACTGCGAACTTAATCTTTACCAGAACACATTGGGGGGGGGGGTCATTGTTCACCGGGCGGTTCCCATGCTTATTTTGTGGGGTTTTTTTTTCTTTACACAAATAGTGAGCTGTATGCTGCACGCCTGATTATCCTCGCGTCTTGTGCGAGAACTGCTGGGTCCTGCCTGGGTTTTTTGTTTACGACACGAAATTTTCCGACCAACGAGAGGCTAACAGCTTCGCTGTCAAAACTGTGCTAAGAAATAAGATGAGATTGGCTTCTCAGTCCAGGAGCCCATGCGCTGTCCGGGCTGCTCAGCGCAATCCTGGTCGTCCTCACTCTGTCGTTGTCTTTTTGGCTGTTTTGCTTAGATTATGTACCACTACGGCCAATTTTTCACGCTAGCCGTAGCCCTGCTCACAAGCAGAAGTTGGTCCTGAAGTCGTCAGTTGGGCAGTTGTGCTCCGTAGATGGAGCTGCGGACGTGCTCGTGCATGGTGGCGGGCAGCTAGTGCGTGGTCGTGAGGCGTGCGCGCGCGTGTGGCTTCGCAGAGTCCCTGTCGAGCCAGGAAGGGTCCTGCAAGGAGGCCCGGCACCCGGGCACGCTGAGTCCCGGCGCGGCGCACCCTCGGCCACGCAACCCGGCCGACGCGGAGCACCTGCACAGTGACGACGACGGCTTCAAGCAGCGCAAGTCGAGCTCGCAAATCGCGCCGGAGCTCTCCGACCTGGTCACCTACTGCCAGGCCATCAAGTTCAGGGGTGCGCGCCTCGTGCCGCCGCCCAGCGGGCCGATGCACTTTATCACTCTTACTTGAAATATTGGCTCATTGATGCAGCGTGCGATGACATAGATAATCCTTACATCGCTA